>NC_132888.1:36973548-37068548 GCF_030463535.1 Salminus brasiliensis | reverse complement strand
ATCTGTCCACTATCCACCTAGTAATCCAAATTTGTATGAATCTACCCATCCATCCATCCATCCATCCATCAATACAGCTAACATCCATCCATCCATCAATACATCTAACATCCATCCATCCATCTATCCATCATCCTCCCATCCATCTAACATCCATACACCCATCCATCTGTCCACCCATAGATGATAGATGTACTGCTGGATGGATGGGTAGATTGCTAAGTATTTGAATTACTGGGTGAGTAATCCAAATACTTATCAATCTACCCATCCATCCAGCAGTACATCTATCATCCATCCATTCATCCACCCATCCAGCATCCATCCATTCATTCATTCATTAATCCATCTATCACCTATTTAAGCTAACCATCATCTAACCATTTATGCATTTTTCATCCATCCATTTATCTACTCGTCCATCCATCCAAATACTTATCAATCTACCCATCCATCCATCCATCCATCCATCCATCAATACATCTAACATCCATCCATCCACCCATCTATCCATCTATCCATCAATTTAACATCCATCCACCATCCATCTGTCCACCCATCCACCCAGTAATCAAAATATTTATCAATCTACCCCTCATCCTGCAATACATCTATCATCCATCAATTCATCCATCCATTTATCCACACATTTATCCACCCAGTCATCTAAATATTTATCAATCTACCCATCCATCCATATATACATCTAACATCCATCCATCCACCCATCCATCCATCTATCCAACAATTTAACATCCATCCACCATCCATCTGTCCACCCATCCACCCAGTCATCTAAATATTTATCAATCTACCCATCCATCCATATATACATCTATCGTCCATCCATCCATCCATCCATCCAGCCATTCATTTATTAATTCATCGATCATCTATTTGATCCATTCATTCATTTGTCCACCCACACACATCTACCCATCCATCCCTCAATACATCTATCGTCCATCTGTCCATTCAGCATCCATCCATTCATTTATCCATCACCTATCTAATCCAGCCATCATCTAACCATTTATGTACCATTCATCTACCATCTATCCAGCCATCTAGCACCCACTTGTTCATTTATCTGTCCATCATCTATTTATTTCAATCTATCTATTATTTCAAACTTCCATCCATCCATTCACTCGTCTTTCATCCTTATACATCTATTTGATCCATCCATTCATACATCTATCATCCATCCTTCCATCCATTCATTCATTTATCCATCTATCACTTATTTAATCCACCCATCATCTATCCAACCCACTTGTTCGTCCATCATTTATCCAGCAATCTCTTTTTAATGCATATATCTAGATCTTCATTTACCTTTTACTTATCCTTCCCACTATTCATCCATCCATCCATCCATCCATGCATATCATGATTAAATCCATGTAAACAGTAAACAACCCTCAGTGTAAGATGTTTTGCTGAATCTGTGTCCAGTCAAAACATTCCCATTCTTACACCAAACACAAACCAGCAGAGCTAACAGTGAAGATAACAGTTAGCATATAGAGAGCTGAAGATAATGAAAGACAGCAGATAACGACAGCAAGGTCAGCAAGTGTTCTACTCTACTCTATTCTCTTAAATCCACAGATCTGACCGAGGGGCACTAAAGTGCTAAATCCTTCTCCAATGTTGCTAATTATGTTTTTAATCCAGGAATCTGTTCGTATTATGCAGCCGAATCGCGCCAACATTCACAGAAATGTGGACATGTACACGCACTATATCTTATCTACAGAGGAACTGTTGAGATATAAACAGGATCTCACAGGGCTGGAGCCCTGGGAACCCTTTGTAGCACCTTTATTTTTGAGAGTTTATTTGTATGGCAGAAGCCCTTCATTCGAAACCGATGGAACATCTCCACAATCTGTTAAATTGTGATGTTTACAGCCAAATCCTCTCCAGAGCAGAACCTCTAAAGCAGATCAAGAATCTCTAGAGAAGACCCTGTTCAAGCCTACAAACGGCTTCGGAATCTTTACAGCATCTCCAACATCTCTAGACCGTCTACAAAAGGTTTAGGCCACCTCCAGAATCTCTACAGCATCTCGAGAATCTCTAGACCATCTCAGAAATCTCTACAGGAGCTCCAAAATCTCTAGACCATCTCCAGAATCTCTAAAGCATCTTAGAAATCTCTACAGGAGCACCAGAATCACTAGACCATCTCAAGAATCTCTACAGGAGCACCAGAATCTCTAGACCATCTCAAGAATCTCTACAGGAGCACCAGAATCTCTAGACCATCTCAAGAATCTCTACAGGAGCACCAGAATCGCTAGACCATCTCAAGAATCTCTACAGGAGCACCAGAATCTCTAGACCATCTCAAGAATCTCTACAGGAGCACCAGAATCTCTAGACCATCTCAGAAATCTCTACAGCATCTCCCTGAATCTCTAGACCATCTCCAGAATCTCTACAGGAGCACCAGAATCTCTAGACCATCTCAGAAATCTCCACAAGAGCTCAAGAATCTCTAGACCATCTCAGAAATCTTTACAGCATGTCCAACATCTCTAGATCAGCCTCTGGAATCTCTAGATCATCTGAAAAATCTCCACATGAGCGCCAGAAACTCTAGACCAGCTCAAGAATCTCTACAGGAGCTCCAGAATCTCTACAGCATCTCCCTGAATCTCTAGACCATCTCCAGAATCTCTATAGGATCATCAGAATCTCTAGACCATCTCTGAAATCTCTTTACAGGAGCTCCAGAATCTCCAGAATCTTTACAGCGTCTCCAACATCTCTAGATCATTTTCAAAATCTTTAGACAACCTCCAGAATCTGTAGACCATCTCCAGAATCTCTAGAGAGCTCCAGAATCTGTAGAGAATCTCTACATCTCCATATAAAACCATCAACCAAAAGATTTTCCTCCAGTGTGAAGAACCCTTTTACCATCTTTCCACATCTAAAGGGTTCCTTGAATTGCCATGGTTCTGCATGGAACCACTGACTATAGTGAAGTGCGTTTGCTAGCTTCAGTGCACTGGCATTGGGGAATGCGTGGGAACTAAGACACGGCTGTCTGCAGTAGCTGTCTGGAGCAGAAGTGACCTTTACCCTGCTTAACACTTGGCCTTATGGAAGCATGGGTCACTAGCACCTCTTCTTCAGAGTTCATGTGGACGTGTTGACGCTGATACTTTTAGCAGCTTAATGAGCGAGTTCGCTCCCTGCGAAGCCAGGGTGGTTCTTCCAACGATGGCAATGAGGAACGGATGCCAGTTAGGCTCAGTTAGCATTATGCAATTGACTCATGCTAACACGTCCTGGGTACTGAAGGTCTGGGTATTGCTGGGCTTGCTATTGCCCAGCTACAAGGTAGGACGGCCTACGTGAATGGTGAATTGGGGAGGGCTGACCAGCAATAGAAAAGAAACGAAAAGAAAGAAGAGGTAGGAAGGGTAGTGGGGAGAAAGAGCGAGCGACAGGAACTGGGAAAAATAGAGAGAGAGACAAAGTGAGAGAGAGAGAGAGAGAGAGAGAGAGAGAAGGAGTAATCCTGACTAATTCACTTAGCGAAGCGATGAGGGAACTGGACAGTAAGAGGATTGGGACTGTCTCTAAATTAGATCAGTAAAAATAACAAACCACAAGACGAAGTTGGGAGAGACCGAGATAGAGAGAGAGCGAGAGAGAGAGAGAGAGAGAGAGAGAGAGAGATACTAGTGAAACAACCTCATGTTAGAGTTAACTGTATGGACCGATCAGCTGCATCTGGACCATCTTACCCTACATCTACAGCAGTAAACCAGTTTATTTAACCAGCAGCCCATTAGTCCCACAGTCCCGAAGTAAACAAGGGTCCATGGATGCCTTATAACCTTTATAAGGTCTTTCAGTCTGGAGGTTTAGGTCCTGGAACCCAACCAGAGCCTCTCCCCGGCTGTAGTAAGAAGGAGGTGCTAACCTCAAGCTAAAGCGTCTAGCACTTGTGCCAAGAGTAGATGTACTGCTACCACTGCTACCATAGTACAGATCTGTTAGCGTCTGTTAGCGTTAGTGTAATCTGTGTCGGCCATCCTATGAAACGGGTGCCATGTGCATCTCCAAAACCTTAAAGCTAATAGTTACATTTTTCTTGTTAGCATCAAAACACTATTGCTAAATCCTATACGAAATACTATTGCTAGAGTAACTTACTAGGTTAAATACATTTTTAGATTTTGGTTTATTTCCATATGTCCATATGACATTAGCAGCTAAGTTTATGCTAACAAGATAATAGCATTAAAAAAAAAAAATAAAAAAAAAAAAAAAATATATATATATATATATATATATATATATTTTTTTTTTGTCAGGATTGTGTCCCTCTTTACATAAGATACATTTATTTAAAAAAAATATATTTTTTTTGTAAAAGGTTTATGATTTGTGTACATTTTTATGACCTACCACCCCGTCACACCGTTTTGTTTTGCCTATAAATAATGTGCTGTCACTTTAAATGACATCATTTGAGCCAGTAAAACAGCCAGGAATGAAAATCTGTAAGTTCTGGTATTCTTTTATGTTGTTTATTTGTTGCTATAAATGACATTTTAAACATGTTTTATTAATAAAGTTATGAATTAAAGTTTGTGTGCGAGGTCAGGGATTTTTTCACCACATGAACAACTGTGGCTATTGTAGGACACAATTTACCACCCCGTCACTCCTGTTTATTGTGAATGGGGCTCCAATTGCTGAACAAAAATGATAATATTATTAAGGATTTTATGTGTGAGGTGAAAAAACAACAACAAAAATGATAAATTATTCAAAATAATATGTTACTTATTAAGAAATAATATTTCTCATTTATCATGATTACCAGGAAACTGAAATGAATAGTTTTAAGGTCTGGAGACACACTTTTGCACAATGAATATTTTGATGATAATAGAAATAGAAATTAATGCTTGTGCTAGCATGATGCTAATTGATCCTCGTTAGCTTTCGTTGGTTGTTAGCAACATTAGAATGTTCTCAAGTTGGGCAAGGACAGTCACTAAGGTGTTAAGTGTCCGCAGTTGAGTCATCTACAAAACAGACAGCAAGTGTTAATATCTAAAAAATATATATATTCCACAACATGAAAAATATCTTTATCCTCCAAAAAACATACAAATAAAATTCGTATTAATCTTTATTCATTTTTTTTTAATTTTACATTATTTTACATGCTCAACCAAAACCACCCAATCAACAAAATAGAGATATAATGAATGAATGAATAAATAAATGAATAAATAAATAAATAAAGTGTTTTGATTACAATTCACGTCACACTGTGACAGGGTGGTAAATTTCATCCTAAAATTGCCACAGTCAATTCTTTATGTGGTTAAGCACATGCTAATCAATTTAGACATCATTTACTTTGCATGAACAGAGTAATAATTGTAAAAATATATAATAATAATAATAATAATAATAATAATGAGGATAAGTTAGCATTATGCTAGCACAAGCATTCATTGCTATGGGGTGTTGGGTATGGAATGTTGGTTGTGGGTTGTTTGGGGGCGTGGAGGATTGGATATAGGATGCTGGATGTAGGGTGTAGGGTATCGACTAATGAGGATAAGTTAGCATTATGCTAGCACAAGCATTCATTGCTGTTGGGTGTTGGGTATGGGATGTTGGTTGTGGGTTGTTTGGGGGCGTGGAGGATTGGATATAGGATGCTGGATGTAGGGTGTAGGGTATCGGCTAATGAGGATAGGTTAGCAATATGCTAGCACAAGCATTCATTGCTATGGGGTGTTGGGTATGGGATGTTGGTTGTGGGTTGTTTGGGGGCGTGGAGGATTGGATATAGGATGCTGGATGTAGGGTGTAGGGTATCGGCTAATGAGGATAGGTTAGCAATATGCTAGCACAAGCATTCATTGCTATGGGGTGTTGGGTATGGGATGTTGGTTGTGGGTTGTTTGGGGGCGTGGAGGATTGGATATGGGATGCTGGATGTAGGGTGTAGGGTATCGGCTAATGAGGATAGGTTAGCATTATGCTAGCACAAGCATTCATTGCTGTTGGGTGTTGGGTATGGGATGTTGGTTGTGGGTTGTTTGGGGGTGTGGAGGATTGGATATGGGATGCTGGATGTAGGGTGTAGGGTATCGGCTAATGAGGATAGGTTAGCAATATGCTAGCACAAGCATTCATTGCTATGGGGTGTTGGGTATGGGATGTTGGTTGTGGGTTGTTGGGTGTGTGGAGGATTGGATATAGGATGCTGGATGTAGGATGTAGGGTATCGGCTAATGAGGATAGGTTAGCATTATGCTAACACAAGCGTTAATTGCTCAGATTTTAGGAACGAGTAAAGGACAGTGGTTTTTATTAGGATTATTAAATCAAGAAATATATCATATATATAAGCATGACATTCGTATTTATTCCGACCTCACTCTGAATGAAAGTGTGTGTGTGTGTGTGTGTGTGTGTGTGGAGTGCTCTCTCTGTCCTGCCTGAACGCGTCCTCTTCCAATCCCTTCTGTCATCACAAACTCATCTTCATAAAACCGTACCCATGTGGCTGAAGTTGGAGAATTTGATTTGATTGGAGTGTTTGTATTAGTCTGTTCTGTGTGTAATTTTCTCTCGTTCTCGGGTGGCCTGCCTGCCGAGGGAGGCAGTGGAAGGAGCAGTGGTCAGGGATTAGGACTCTGTTCAAAGGAAATTGGACGAGGCCTGGCATGGCACAGCTTGGGCAGGGCCGTATGGCTGATGGATGTGTGGTGGAGGGGTTTAGGGTACTGGATGTAAGGTCAGGGGTGGTGGGTGTTGGTTTCTGGATATTTGGACACTGGATTCAGTGTGTTGGGTATACAGTGTTTGGTATTGGGAACTTGAGACTGGTTATTGGGTATTGGGCACTGGGGGTTGGACATTGGATATGAGGTCCTGAGCATTGGTGGCTGGGTATAGGGTGTTGAATATAGGCTGATCAGGTATGGGATGTGTGGTATTGGTATGGGGTGTTGGGTATGGGATGTTGAGAAAGGGGTGTTGGGTATGTGGAGTTGGATATGACATGTTTGTTGTAGATGAGGAGTTTTGGGTATAGGATGTTAGGTATGGGTTTTCTGTTGTGGGGTGTTGTGGGGTATGTGATGTTATGATGTGGGGTATTAAGTATGGGATGCTGCCTTTGAGGCGTTGGGAAAGGGATGTTGTTTGTGTGTTTTTGGGGGTTGAATATTGGGTATTGGATGCTGGATGTAAGGTATTGGGTATAGGATGTTAGGAATGGGGTGTTGGGTATAGGATGCTGGGGTGGAGTATTGGGTGTGGGATGTTAAGAATGGGATGTTGGTTGTGGGATGTTGGGAATGGGGTGTTGGGTATAGGGTGTTGGAAATGGTTTGTTGGTTGTGGGTGTTGGTATTGGGCAGGGGATGTTGGGCATGTGGGGTATTGGATATAGGGTGTTGGGAATGGGATGTTAGTTGTAGGGTGTTGGGTATTGGTATGGGATGTTAGGAATGTGGTGTTGGATATTGGTTAATGTTGGGTGTGGGATTTTAAGTGTGGGATGTTGGGAATAGCATGTTGGGAATGGGGTGTTGGGTATGGGATGTTGAGTGTGGAATATTGTGTATTGGATGCTGGGTGTAAGGTACTGGGTACAGGATGTTAGGAATGTGGTGTTGGGAACAGGATGTTGGTTGTGGGGTATTGAGTTTGGGATGTTGGGAACAGGATGTTGGTTGTGGGGTATTGGGTTTGGGATGTTGGGAACAGGATGTTGGTTGTGGGGTATTGAGTTTTGGATGTTGGGAATGGGATGTTGGTTGTGGGGTATTGAGTTTTGGATGTTGGGAACAGGATGTTGGTATGGGATGCTGGATGTTGGTTGTGGGGTATTGAGTTTTGGATGTTGGGAACAGGATGTTGGTTGTGGGGTATTGAGTTTTGGATGTTGGGAACAGGATGTTGGTTGTGGGGTACTGAGTTTTGGATGTTAGGAACAGGATGTTGGTTGTGGGGTATTGAGTTTTGGATGTTGGGAACAGGATGTTGGTTGTGGGGTATTGGGTTTTGGATGTTAGGAACAGGATGTTGGTTGTGGGGTATTGAGTTTTGGATGTTGGGAACAGGATGTTGGTTGTGGGGTACTGAGTTTTGGATGTTAGGAACAGGATGTTGGTTGTGGGGTATTGAGTTTTGGATGTTGGGAACAGGATGTTGGTTGTGGGGTATTGGGTTTTGGATGTTGGGAACAGGATGTTGGTTGTGGGGTACTGAGTTTTGGATGTTGGGAACAGGATGTTGGTTGTGGGGTATTGGGTTTTGGATGTTGGGAATGGGATGTTGGTTGTGGGGTATTGAGTTTTGGATGTTGGGAATGGGATGTTGGTTGTGGGGTATTGGGTTTTGGATGTTGGGAATGGGATGTTGGTTGTGGGGTATTGAGTTTTGGATGTTGGGAATGGGATGTTGGTTGTGGGGTACTGAGTTTTGGATGTTGGGAATGGGATGTTGGTTGTGGGGTATTGGGTTTGGGATGTTGGGAACAGGATGTTGGTTGTGGGGTATTGAGTTTTGGATGTTGGGAACAGGATGTTGGTTGTGGGGTATTGAGTTTTGGATGTTGGGAACAGGATGTTGGTTGTGGGGTACTGAGTTTTGGATGTTAGGAACAGGATGTTGGTTGTGGGGTATTGAGTTTTGGATGTTGGGAACAGGATGTTGGTTGTGGGGTATTGGGTTTTGGATGTTGGGAACAGGATGTTGGTTGTGGGGTACTGAGTTTTGGATGTTGGGAACAGGATGTTGGTTGTGGGGTATTGGGTTTTGGATGTTGGGAATGGGATGTTGGTTGTGGGGTATTGAGTTTTGGATGTTGGGAATGGGATGTTGGTTGTGGGGTATTGGGTTTTGGATGTTGGGAATGGGATGTTGGTTGTGGGGTATTGAGTTTTGGATGTTGGGAATGGGATGTTGGTTGTGGGGTACTGAGTTTTGGATGTTGGGAATGGGATGTTGGTTGTGGGGTATTGGGTTTTGGATGTTGGGAACAGGATGTTGGTTGTGGGGTATTGAGTTTTGGATGTTGGGAACAGGATGTTGGTTGTGGGGTATTGGGTTTGGGATGTTGGGAATGGGATGTTGGTTGTGGGGTACTGAGTTTTGGATGTTGGGAACAGGATGTTGGTTGTGGGGTACTGAGTTTTGGATGTTGGGAATGGGATGTTGGTTGTGGGGTGTGGGAGTGTGTTGTGGGGTGTGGGAGTGTGTTGTGGGGTGTGGGAGTGTGTGTTGGATGTATCGAGTGTGTAGTGTGCTGGATAAGTTGAGTGTAGGGTGCAGGGCAGGTTTGGCCCGGCCGCTCAGCCGGGACGTGATTAGTGTGTGATTAGTGTGTGTGTGCGGTCAGGAGGAGCAGAGCGGCGGGCAGCTTGTTGGCGGGGATTAGGGGGAAAGAAATGAATCATATTTTTAAGTCGTGAGTGCGTCTGTGTGTCCTCCGCTCTGTCTCTGTCTCCACACGCCCCGCGGCCATATGCTGCACTCAGGGATTACCAGCCTTACTGACCACAGAGGGACATTTCTCTCTCTCTCTCTCTTTCTCTCTGTCTACCTCACTCGCTCTCCATCCATCTATCTACGTCCATGTCTTGTCCAGCGTTTCTAGTCTAATCAAAAATTATTATTGAAAAATGACTGGTTTATACCTCAGCCCATTTTTACTGGAAAAACTTTACACTAGACGATGGTACATTTGCTGTGAGGCAGATGGATTTGATTGCATTCCGCACCAGAACCTGAGACCAGGACCATCAGGTTTGGATGTTGGATGATCAGTAGAGCTGCTCAAACCCATCCAATGTCTTGGCTTTGTCATCACTCCAGGGAACCCCACAGCCCAATGTTGAATAGGGGTGTCTGGATACTTTTGGACATGTGTCTATCTGTCTCACTGTCTACCAAGCTTGTATCTCTGTACATTGCCAATAGTGCTAATTAACCCCCTTAACACTCCAAGGCTTATTCCACACTAAGGTGTATTACTCAGTAACCTAGGGGGTCCTAGTTTTATGAAGGGTGTAGTTGCTTCTACACATTAAGAAAAGCAGAGCCTCTGATTTATCACTTTTATTAGAAGTCATTTAATCGTCGGAAACATGAAAGCTATCCAGGTCTATCGGCAGGAGGACATAAGCAAACACAAATGCAAGAGGAAAAAAAATAACGAACAAAGTTCATGAGGATCAAGAAAGAAGAACATCGATTTCAAAACGATTCATTTATGGCTTTCACGCTCAACCATAAACAGTGTGGCGGAATAGTGCTGCTACATCTGCAGGCCAAACCCCTGAGTTTGAAAAGAGAGCCAAAAGAAATTACAAAAAAAAAAATAATAATAATAAAAATCAGAAGAAGTAAAAAGTTGGCAGTTCTCTAGAACGTAAGAGTCGAGCGTGAGAAAGAGTGATTTTCTTGGTTTCCTGTGTCCGTGTGACTTATTGCGTATATCAGACGTGAATCACCGCGTTCAAGTACAGTTCAATATTTACAAACAAACCAAACATCGACGAAAAATAGAAGAAGAAAAGTAAGATCATAACATAAGCCATAGATTTCATTTCGGTACCGCTATGCCAACAAACAAAACAGTGGTGGTAACAATGATGATGATGATGATGATGGCGTCGCAATTTCGGTTCGGAAACAAATCAACACAATTTTAGCTGAAAATAACTCACGAAAAAAACCAAACTCGCAAACGATAAACGCGTACAGCCTAAACGAAAGAAAAAAAGAAAGCAAAGACAAAGAAAGCAAAAAAAAAAACGACACAGGAATACACAGTGACGCTGTGAATTTCGGAAATTCAATCAAATTCGAGCAGCGCAATTCGCTCAAAGTCTGGAATCAGTTCGTACAGTTGATTCTTGTCGCGTAAATCACGTAACCCAAGGCAACCAAATCTCCTTGTCTTGTTTGTTTGTTTGTTTTGTTGCTGTTCCCTTTCCACAATTTTTTAATTGGACAGTCTTCGGCACCAGTGTTTTAGCCGTAGCCGTCAGTTTAAGCCATAGGCTGGTGGAATGGTAGAACAATGGCCTGTAGGAATTAAACCCCTCGATCAGAACGTGAAAGTTCGTAGAACTCTTTTGACGTAAGAAAGGCCACCCTCTCAACTGGTCAACTGGATTCCCCGCCCATCCACAGCATCCAGTCACCTCCCCTTTCTTTCATTGGCGCCATTAGACATGCTGCTTTCCTCCTTCTTCTCGTGAGGTTGCTTGTAAGCTCTGAACTATTACGATTGTCCATTTTTTATTTTATTTATTTTTTTTTTTTTTATTAAAGCAGCTTCAGATATAAACGAAAGATCTGGAGAACCACGTAACATCCAAAACCAGTTACATCAGTTCTGAACAATGATTTTTTTGTTGTTATTGGTTCACCCAGTGGTCACCAAGCATCTTCTCGAGATCCACCTGCCTGCAGTTGTCAGTTCCACCCAGTTCTTAACCCTTCAGTTCTCAGAAGATCAGATCAGGGTTCAAAGGAACTTCTTCGGAAAGGGAGATCTCCAGCCGGACTGTTGGTGACCACTGGGCTTGCCTGTCCACTGTCACTGTTCCACTGGATTTCAAGCCTGTAGAGACAGCAGAGTTTTACGCAATACTTAATAACTTAACTTAATAACTAACCTAATATCGTCCTCACCGCGATCGTGATGTCATACCTATTGTAAATTTGCACGTCCGCCGCCCTCGTATACGTCATTATAGCGGTTCTAATTTTAGGTCCTAAATGGAACTTCTGTTTGCTCAAAGTCCATCAGGCAAGTACGGAAGGTCGCCATTCGCGTTACGAAACATAATAAAAGACACAGGTACGACCAGACAGCACAGTTCGGTGTGGTTCGTCCGCAATTCCCTTCTCCTTCAAGCCCCGCCCCCTTCGCTGTCACCCCACTACAACACCTGGAACTTCCAGGAGTTCTGGTCTTTATAGTCCAGGCAATCAGCCGCGTTAAAGTTGAGCTTCCAGGCCGCCTGGTCCTTGTAGTCCAAACAGTCGACGGTGCCGAAGCCGAGGGAGGTGGTGTAACCCTGGGAGGACAGGGAGGCTGGCGACTGGCTAAGAGCTCCGCCCATGGAAGAGGCAGCGATGGGGCTGAGAGCGCCCCCGGTGGCAGACAGCTGCGGATGCATGGGGGAAAGATAGGAGCCACAGTCCAGGCCGGTGAAGTAGCTGGAGGAGCTGGCGTAGCCCTGGGTGTAGGCTGGAGCCTGGGTGTAGGTCATGGGGTAGGTGGTGGAGCGCTGCATACAGGGGGTGCTGGAGGCAGACAGGGGGTCAGGCAGGGGTGAGATGGAGGCCGGGCTCCAGATGGACACGGTGGCGCTGGCTCCACTGGAACTGGGGGTGATGGCCGTGCCCGGGGCGGGCGGAGCTGGGCTGTAGGGGCCGTTAGTGTTGGCGCTGGGCTCAGACGGGGTCTCTCTGGCCGGAGACGCCTTCTTCTTGGGCGGACGAGGCTTGGACTGTCCAGTGCTCTGCTGCTGCTGCTGGCGGCACTTGGCACGGCGGTTTTTGAACCACACCTGTGGTGGACAGAGGGACGGTTTGAGCCACACAGTAAAATCTACTGGTGTTAATTCAACCCCTTATAGTAAACCCAACACCACTGGTATTCACTGAACACTGCAGGACGGGTGTTAGTTTAGTACTGTAAGTGTTAATTCAGCACTGCTGGTGTTAATTCAACCCCTTATAGTAAACACAACACCACTGGTATTCACTGAACACTGCAGGATGGGTGTTAGTTCAGTACTGTAAGTGTTAATTCAGCACTGCTGGTGTTAATTTAACCCCTTATAGTAAACCCAACACCACTGGTATTCACTGAACACTGCAGGATGGGTGTTAGTTCAGTACTGTAAGTGTTAATTCAGCACTGCTGGTGTTACTTTAACCCCTTATAGTAAACCCAACACCACTGGTATTCACTGAACACTGCAGGATGGGTGTTAGATCAGTACTGTAAGTGTTAATTCAGCACTGCTGGTGTTAATTTAACCCTCTATAGTAAACCCAACACCACTGGTATTCACTGAACACTGCAGGACGGGTGTTAGATCAGTACTGTAAGTGTTAATTCAGCACTGCTGGTGTTAATTTAACCCCTTATAGTAAACCCAACACCACTGGTATTCACTGAACACTGCAGGACGGGTGTTAGTTTAGTACTGTAAGTGTTAATTCAGCACTGCTGGTGTTAATTCAACCCCTTATAGTAAACACAACACCACTGGTATTCACTGAACACTGCAGGATGGGTGTTAGTTCAGTACTGTAAGTGTTAATTCAGCACTGCTGGTGTTAATTTAACCCCTTATAGTAAACCCAACACCACTGGTATTCACTGAACACTGCAGGATGGGTGTTAGTTCAGTACTGTAAGTGTTAATTCAGCACTGCTGGTGTTACTTTAACCCCTTATAGTAAACCCAACACCACTGGTATTCACTGAACACTGCAGGATGGGTGTTAGATCAGTACTGTAAGTGTTAATTCAGCACTGCTGGTGTTAATTTAACCCTCTATAGTAAACCCAACACCACTGGTATTCACTGAACACTGCAGGACGGGTGTTAGATCAGTACTGTAAGTGTTAATTCAGCACTGCTGGTGTTAATTTAACCCCTTATAGTAAACCCAACACCACTGGTATTCACTGAACACTGCAGGACGGGTGTTAGATCAGTACTGTAAGTGTTAATTCAGCACTGCTGGTGTTAATTTAACCCCTTATAGTAAACCCAACACCACTGGTATTCACTGAACACTGCAGGACGGGTGTTAGTGTTAATTCAGCACTGCTGGTGTTAATTTAACCCCTTATAGTAAACCCAACACCACTGGTATTCACTAAACACTGCAGAGTGGGTGTTAGTGTTAATTCAGCACTGCTGGTGTTAATTTAACCCTCTATAGTAAACCCAACACCACTGGTATACTGGTAACACCAACACTCAGGTCTATGAGAGGCTACCCCAAACCCACCTGCACTCTGGACTCGGGCAGGTTGATTTTCAGCGCCACCTCCTCGCGCATGAAGATGTCCGGGTAGCGCGTCTTGGCGAACAGCGCCTCCAGGATGTCCAGCTGCGCGCGAGTAAAGGTAGTGCGCTCGCGCCGCTGCTTCCGGGGCGTGTCTGAGCAGGGGAGAAGGGAGGGGGGGGGGGTAGAGGGAGGCAAACAAACAAACAAACACACCTTATATAACGGGAACACTGGGAAATCAAGCAGCCAGAGGGTCGAGAAGTAGCGAAATTGGCATCCTATGAAATTGATTGGTGGTTTTGATTGATAGATTTTACGGCACGTGGTTTAAGGTGCCCAGGTTTCTGGGGCTGGAACGGAAAAGAGCACCCTGGATAAGGGAAGCTGTTGGAAACAGCCCGTAATCGAGCTGCAGATTACTGAGGGGTCTAGAACCACCACTAACACCCTGGATTGTGCTGGTTTTGGTCACCTGGCATCACACTGTAGTATGTTCTAATCTCGAGGGGTCGGATGAAGCTAGGCTATGTCAGGCTGTGGTTTGACCTTACCGTGTAAAATATGGCTTAAACGTAGCCCCGTAGAGCCAGGAAGGTGGCTCTGGAGTGCTGGGCTCGAGTACACGAACCCAAAGCCCCTATTACGCAGGATCTGCACCACACTGGGGAACCTAAGCAGATTCCAAAGAACATCCTCCACTCATAATATCACTTTTCCAGTCCAGCCCACGAGATTGCAGTACTGTGAGGCAGCTCTTTACGCGCTTCGCACAGACCGTTTCACCGTGCGTAAAGGCGCACGATCGTAATGCGCCAAATACGCACCGCTTTTAAACGAATCTAACGGGTCGATAAAGTCAACACGGACAACGAAAAGGTGAAAAAAGGGTAAAAAGGACTTACTCTGGTATCCCACAGCGGAGTGGAGGAGGTCCATGCCCGGGCCAGAAAGCGTTAACCCGTTCACCGCGTAATGGGGCTGCTTAATGTAGGACATCATGCCTGCACTGCCTTTAAACTCTCTCTCTCTCTCTCTCTCTCTCTCTCTCTCTCTCGCTCACTCGTCCGTTCGTTCGCTCGCTCGCTCTCGTGGGCCGGGTCTTCTCTCTGGCGTCTGCCTCTGTTGACTTCTATTGCTCTATATGCGCACCGTGCTTTCCAAAGCCCCCTTTTACGCACGCTTTAAGACCAAGAGAAGGAGGAGACTCGACCAAAAGAGGCCTCTCTAAGGTCCTGTATGTCTCTGGTCCGTCTGGTTCTTCTTTGGTACTGGTGTCTCTTTCCACGGTCCACTTGGATGTCCACTCTACTCTGCTGTAGGTTCTCTCTCTGGTCTAGGCCCAGTGTTCCTCTGGCCCAGTGTGGTCCAGCCTCTCTCCGGTCAGCTCTGGAGTGTGTAGTGCTGGTGTGTTGAGAGGGAGCTGAAGACTGCGAGCAGAAGAGGAAGAGGTTGGCTAATTAGAGACAAGTTCTTACCAAGTGGACACAAACTCCTCCCTCCACTCCCTCTCTTCCTCCTCCTCCTCCTCCTCCTCCTCCTCCTCCTTCTGCTCCCCCCTCCCCCCAGTACCGTCACACGTAGTTCCTTGGCCTGTTGGCTTTCAGGCAGATCTTCATGGTTCTTTAATTTCCCCAACTGTAAAAGTTAGAAACGTGTTAGACACACACACACACACACACACACACGTGAAGGTGTGGATGGATGGAGTTTAAGGTGGTGGGTGGAGCTCATGTTGTGTAGATGTGTTGAGTTGAATTCAGAGTGTACACATGAAGCCCAGATGGATTGATAGGGTGTATAGAGGGAGTTCAGCGTGGATGCATGGAGATGAGGGTGGTGGGTGGAGTTCAGGGGGTCTGGATGGAGTTCAGTGGAAAAGATGGAGTTCAGGGCAAACAGATGGAGTTCAGGGTGTCTGGATGGAGTTCAGGGTGTTTGGATGAAGTTCAGGGTGTCTGGATGGAGTTCAGGGTGCATGGATGGAGGTCTGGGTGGACGGATGGAGCTCAGGATGAACAGATGAAATTCAGGGTGAAAAGATGGAGTTTGGGGTTAACAGATGAAGTTCAGGGTGTTTGGATGGAGTTCAGTGCAAAAAGATGGAGTTCAGGGTGTCTGGATGGAGTTCAGGGTATCTGGATGAAGTTCAGGGTGTCTGGATGGAGGTCAGGGCTAAAAGATGGAGTTCAGGGTGTTTGGATGAAGTTCAGGGTGTCTGGATGGAGTTCAGGGTGTCTGGATGAAGTTCAGGGTGTATGGATGGAGTTCAGGGTGTATGGATGGAGTTCAGGGTGTCTGGATGAAGTTCAGGGTGTATGGATGGAGTTCAGGGTGTCTGGATGAAGTTCGGGGTGTCTGGATGGAGTTCAGGGTGTCTGGATGGAGTTCAGGGCAAACAGATGGAGTTCAGGGTGTCTGGATGGAGGTCAGGGCAAAAAGATGGAGTTCAGGGTGTTTGGATGAAGTTCGGGGTGTCTGGATGGAGTTCAGGGTGTCTGGATGGAGTTCAGGGCAAACAGATGGAGTTCAGGGTGTCTGGATGGAGGTCAGGGCAAAAAGATGGAGTTCAGGGTGTTTGGATGAAGTTCAGGGTGTCTGGATGGAGTTCAGGGTGTCTGGATGAAGTTCAGGGTGTCTGGATGGAGTTCTGGGTGTCTGGATGAAGTTCAGGGTGTCTGGATGGAGTTCAGGATGCATAGATGGAGGTCTGGGTGGACGGATGGAGCTCAGGATGAACAGATGAAGTTCAGGGTGTTTGGATGGAGTTTAGGGCGAATGGATGAAGTTCAGGGTGGTAGACAGAGTTCAGGGTGGTGGATGGAGCTCAGGGTGGTGGATGGAGCTCAGGGTGGTGGATGGAGCTCAGGGTGGTGTTCTGACTCTGATATGCAGGAGATGGAGGTGGTGAGAGGCAGGTTTTCACGCTTGTTTATTCCAAGAAGAAGAAGGAATATTATATTATAAAGGGTGTCCACATATCTGGATTAGGACACAGCCGACCCATTTCATTACTGGAGCTGCAGCAGTAATTGGGCTGGAGGTGGGGTGGGGGTGGGGTTGAAGTGTGGGGGGGTGGAGGTGAGGGGATTAAGACCAACACAAAGGCAGCCTTGTCCTTTTAAATCCCAACTTTATCCTCCACATGCTCACCAAGCCCTCCACCACAACCCCTCCAAAAAGTAGCACTATTGTTATTATTATTATTATTATTATTATTATTATTAATAATAATAATAATAATAATAATAATAATAAAAGAATAGCTGGAATATGACAAACATTAATGCATTTACTATACTATTTATATTAATAATAACATTAATAATAATAATAATAATAAAAATAATAATAATTGCTAATATATAACTATAATAACTATAATATTATAATACTGCTAATCCTAATGCTACTACTATTAATAATAATATCCCAATGCAATTAATACCAATATATGCAAATGCTATTTCTATTAATAATAATAATAATATTATTATTATCATTAATAACAATATATTATAATTATAATATTATTAATAATAATAATAACAGCTAATGCTATAATACTATTACTACTAATAATACGAAGCTAAGATTATTGTACTTATTTTAATTGTCCAATTAATCCATTAATAAGATCCTAATACTGCTAGTATTCCTGCTACTTCCACTAATACTGATTATTAATATTAAAAAAGGTATTACTACTGTATTACTACTACTATTATTACTGCCACTACTAATAATAATGATATTAATTATTAATATATGCCTGCAATTAATGTACTTATAACAGTCTAATACTGAAACTAATGCTACCTTACTTTTATCACTACTACTGTTTATATTATAGTGATATTACTATAATAATAATAATAACAATAATAATAACAGTATAATGCTACTGCTACTATTATTATTATTGTTATTATTAGTAGTAATAGCTTAATACAACTAATACTACTTACATGTAAACAAATAATACTACTGTAAAAACAACAACAACAATAATAACAACAACAATAATAATAATGTATATATAATACATGCCTAATATATAAAAACATCTAATAATCGAATAGTATTACTACTAATAATAAGCTAAGTTTAATGTACTCTTATTAATATTAGTAATATTAATTGTGCAATTAATTAATTGACAAGAGCCTAATCCTGCTACTTCCACTAATACTGATTATCAATGATTATTAATATTAGTAATGATGTGATATCAGTAGTAACAGATTGAGTAAAAGACATTATGATTATATTATTATTATTATTATTATTATTATTATATCTAATGTGAATTAGATTAAATTATATAGTAAATATTATTATTAGTGATTATTAGACTATTATGAATGTATTAATTGTAGACAAATATTAGTCATTTCTATTATTATTATCATTATTATTATTATTATTATTATTAGTGGTAGTATGAGATGCAGCTCCAGCAGTGATATCAGCGACCTCCAATATTATCACTCCTATTATTATTATTATTATTATTGATGATGATGATGCTGTAGTCCAGACTGAGCCTCGCGCTGCTCTTCACTCTAATCATAGAATAAACTGAAACTCTACAAACAGCAGAATCTGCACCGGAGTGTGTGTGTGTGTGTGTGTGTGTGTGTGTGAGTGTGTGTGTGTGTGTGTGAGTCGAGCTGGGCAGAGCGCGCGCAGCAGCACCGGCACGCGCTGTTAGAATGGAAAGTTTTCCCTCCTCTTCGTTTAATCAGGGTTTCATTAAACGATTCTGGAGAAAAGAAACAAAACCGGAGTTTAAACCAGTTTCTTTTAAATCGGTTTATTTAAAATATCTCTGTAATCTCTGTAAACGTCGCGCTCTGCTCCAGTCAAACCCAGGCTGATGCAGCTTAACTACATCTCTACGACCGTAACGGCGCGCGCCTTCGTCTGGTTTTGTGTGTGTTTACATTTTATAATTCAATTCGATTTAATTCGAGTGTTTGTCCTGTTTTTACTGAGCTGTTGCTTAGTCTGATGCAGAAGATCAGACTGAATAAATATTTCTGTGTATGATTTCTAATAATAATAATAATAATAATAATAATAACAATAATAATAATAAACGAAAACAATCGAATCTAAAATCGATTTTTTTCCGTTTCCTCGTTTCTATAAACCCTGGACTGAAACGGGTTCTACACGGATGAAGCTGAAACTGTGGTTCTAGAACAGAGGAAAACACCTTAATAAATGTGGAACCAGAAAAGAAATCTGTTAATCGTGTAAGAACCTGGAGGAACCTTTGGAGGTTCTTCATTTTGCAGCTGTGGAGGAACCTTTGAGGAACCTCAAAGCTTCTTAAGAGGTTCCTCTGAAGGTTCCTCAGGGATCTCAGACTCTGATCGGTGTGTGGCATCAAAAGAACCCTTAGGAACCTTCAACCAACCAACCAATCATAACATCTCCATATTTCAAATGTCTGAAAAGCTTGTAAATGTTTATCCTGCTTTGCTGCTCGCACCGACGAGCGCGCGCGCGCACACACACACACACACACACACACTTGTATAAAGCTTTAATGAAATCTGCATGGAACAACAACAACAATAATAACAATAATAACAACAATAATAAACATTTGGTTCAGTTATATAAGTATTATTAAACCATTATTAATAAAACTAATTATTAATATGTTATTATTATTATTAGTGTTCTATAAATACAGCAGTAAAATATTCTCACAGTATCAGGTAGTATTATTAGTAGAGTGTTTTTATTAAGTGTACTAATTGTTATTATTATTATTATTATTATTATTATTACTATTGTTGTCGTTTATTAATATAATTAATGCTATTCTTAGAGTGTTCTCATTAATAGTTTTACTATTATAATATTAATGGAGTATCATTGTCACTGGTACTAGAATTACAACGTGCTCAAAACATTAATAATAATAATAATAATAATAATACAATATTTCGATGATGATCATTATTAATTGCATTAGAGTGATAATATAAAGTGTGCTAATATCAGTATTAATAGAAATAGTTGTAGCATTCTTAGTGTTTTTAGTTTTGCACTAATTACGATTTATTTAGGTTTTATTAATATTATTATTATTATTATTATTATTATTATTATTATTGCATGCACATGTATATTACAAATAATTGTAATAGTATTAATACTAGTTAAAGTATCCCTGAAGTATTTTAGTATTAGTATCAATGTTATTCTTACAGTATTCTTATTAACTATTCAGAGGTTTTGGTGTAAAATATTATTATTATTATTATTATTATATGACTATGGTAATATAAAGGGTGCTAAAATTAGTAGTAGTAGTTATATTAGTAGCATTCTTAGTATAGTATGTTTATTTAGTGTATTATTATTTAGATGAGTTTCTATTAGAAGTATTATTATTTTATAATTATTATTAATAAGCATATTAGAATTATAATATAAAGGGTGCTAGTATTAGCCTTAGTATTACAGGTACTAGAATGACCTGTTTTTTAAAATAGTACTAGACTAGTGTAGAGTATAGTTCTCATCCAGCACTATTCAAATATGCTTAAAATATTGTTAAAAGTTTATTATTTTTTACTTTATTATTATTATTATTATAGAATTTTTTTTCAGAATTCCTATTTTCTTCAGCATGTTAGAACGTTACCCATTATTACTCCTTAACTCCTACTTATAGGGTTCTATACAGAACCATTATAAAGGGTTCCTTAAAGAACCACAGAGAAGCAGTTGTCCCAGTTCTATATAGAACCAAGAACCCTTAAAGAACACTGTGTTAACACTGCTCTCACAGCACCATGTTCCTTATTTTCACTGCTGTGTGTGTGTGTGTGTGTGTGTGTGTGTGTGTGTGTGCACCTCCATCTGTCTGTGTTTTCTCTCTGCTGTGTAAGCGAGGGGCAGTAGGACCCAGCGCAGATTAAAATTAAGGACACAGCAGCCACATAAGAGGCTTACAGTATCTAATCTGCACAGACACACACACCCACATACACAGGGTCCACACACACACACACACACACACACACACACACATGCTCTGATTAAACCCGCACTCATATCCTATTCTTCCATTCGGGCTGTGAACTTTACAAATGCTTGATGGTTAAGCTGGGAGCCAAAGGCCAAAGTCCATCTACTGCACTGGTTCTGTACTGGGACTGATCAGGGGCCAATCGCTCACAGTAATCAATGCAAATAGTCAAACATAATCAATAACAACATCCGGCCTGGGCTGAGGATGTGCCGCGGTGACCATGAGCATGACCTCGTGCTCCTATACCTTAGTAGTAGGCCTATAGTGGACTATAGGACTATAGTGCTGGTTATTAATAGAATGATATCATTTCTGTATTAATAATTATATAACTAATATAACTAGAGTCAGTATTAGAGGGCTGCCCCCCTATTTACACTTTATTTAAAAAATAAATCCTAGTACTAGTCCCTCAAATATTGACATTATTTTCTTTTTCTGAAATATTGTCATACTAGCATTAAGGTATTATTAATATTATTAATATCTGCTTAAATATTAGCCACACTAATTTTTTTAAAATATTAAAACATGTCAGTAGTTCTAAGACTAACATACTAATTTAGCATTAACATGAATATCTGCTTGAATATAAACAGTATTAGTATTAAATATGTATGTTTATAGAACTACTGATAAAGTACTTAATAGTACTATTAGTAATATTGGTCTAATTATATATGGTACCATTACTAAACCAGTATGTATGTATGTATTATTATTATTATTATTATTATTATTATCTGCTAATGTATAAACAGTACTAATATTAAATGTTATATTTTCAAAAACATATTATCTTAGTATTATTACAGATAATGGATTAATATATTATTATCACTATTATTATTATTATTATTATTATTATTATCTGCTAATGTATAAACAGTACTAATATTAAATGTTATATATTCAAAAACATATTATATTAGTATTATTACAGATAATGGATTAATATAGTATTATTACTATTATTATTATTATTATTATTATTATCTGATTATCTAATTTCTATTTTAATTCATATCTCCTCAAATAGAAATAGTACTGGGTGTTTAATCAGTTTGTGGCACTACAACCACAGTACCAATCATATATTACTATTATTATATATGCCTAAGTACAAATATTACTCATATTAGTATTAATATAGCACTATTAGTCATATCTGAACATGTTAGAAGTACTACCGTTAAAGTACTAATGTATTATTATTATTATTATTATTATTATTATCATCATAGTACTACTATTAAATAAGTACATTTGTGGCACTATAACTACAGCACCAATTATATATTAGTATTATTAATATTATTAATAAGGACAAATATTACTAGTATTAAAGCAGCATGTTTGCACTGTAGCTGAAGTACTGATGTAGTACTGTTATTAATATCTGAAAAAAATAATATATGGTACTAGTATTAAATCTGTATGTTTGTTGTGGTACTACAGATCTAATATAGTCCTAATATAATATTATAGTAATATCTGCTTAAATATGTATTGTACTAGTAGTACATTAGTACATTTGTAGTACTAATATAATACATCTATTAATATCTGCAAAAATATAAACAGTGTTTATTTTAAAACATAGTATATTAGTAGTACTACAGAGGAGGTACTAATGTATTATTATTATTAATATTATTATTATTATTATTATTATTATGATCTGTATGAATGTAAGTAGTATTAATATTAAAACCATATATTATTAATAACCTCGATGTCCTCACTGTACTATTCTGAGCTCTATATGGACTTCTTGTTGCTATGGCAACACATATACCACACCGCATCCGGAGTGGGTCATTTAAATTGACCCTAAATATGAAAGGGGGGTAAGTGGGAGATGCCTGTAGACTGGACAGTACACACACAAGCTCTCTCTATACACTCTATTGCTATTTGTTAGGGACACACTGACACAGACACCACCACACACACACTTACACACTTACACACACACACACACACACACACACAGTTCAGCCGATTTATCATAATGTGCTTTATCTGAAAAGTAAGTATCTTACCTCGGGATAAAGAGAGGAAAAAGCGGTTTGGGTTCAGATTGACAGCGGAGGACGGGATAGACAGAGCGAGGCAGAGAGAGAGCGAGGCAGAGGGAGAGAGAGACATAGAGGAATAGAAGGAAAAAGAGCTGAATGTTTGTAGATGTTGGTGAACTTCTGGAGGGCCGTGGACCACCCCAGGATTTGGCAGGTGGGGGGGTTGGTGGGGGGGAGGGGGGTCGTGTGTTGGTATACTTTGTAACTTTGGAGTCTTTGTAAAATCTGGACATGGCACTGGTCAGCTCCGGCCTGGTCCGGCCGGACAGCTGGACGGAAGGATGTAGAGAGCGGACACCAGGGTGGACAGTGGAGATTGTCCAGCAGATGAATGGAGGTATGTGGAGAGAACGGCTGGTGCAGTTGCAGGGCTAGTGTGCGTGTGGACGAGGAGGTGAAGGGGAGGGGGGCAGTGGAAGGGGTTGGGCTTGTGGGTATCGCCTGATTCAGTGTGTGTGTGTGTGTGTGTGTGTGTGTGTGTGTGTGTGTGTGTGTGTTTAAGGCTGCTTCTATAGGCTTTTCTATTGCTTGACAGTTTGCTTGATTGACGGTGGTATTGAGTACCTCAGTGGTGTTGAGTACCTTAGTAGTGATGTGTTGAGTACCTCAGTGGTGTTGAGTATCTCAGTGGTGTTGAGTACCTCAGTGGTGTTAAGTACCTCAGTGGTGATGTGTTGAGTACCTCAGTGGTGTTGAGTACCTCAGTGGTGTTGAGTATCTCAGTGGTGTTGAGTACTTCAGTGGTATTGAGTACTTCAGTGGTGTTGAGTATCTCAGTGGTATTGAGTACCTCAGTGGTGATGTGTTGAGTACCTCAGTGGTGTTGAGTACCTCAGTGGTGATGTGTTGAGTACCTCTGTGGTGTTGAGTATCTTGGTGTTGATGTGTTGAGTACCTCTGTGGTGTTGAGTACCTCAGTGGTGTTGAGTATCTCAGTGGTGTTGAGTACTTCAGTGGTATTGAGTACCTCAGTGGTGATGTGTTGAGTACCTCTGTGGTGTTGAGTATCTTGGTGTTGATGTGTTGAGTACCTCAGTGGTGTTGAGTACCTCAGTGGTGTTGAGTATCTCAGTGGTATTGAGTACTTCAGTGGTATTGAGTACCTCAGTGGTGTTAAGTATCTCAGTGGTGATGTGTTGAGTACCTCGTTGGTGATGTGTTGAGTACCTCAGTGGTGTTGAGTACCTCAGTGGTGTATAGTACCTCAGTGGTGTTGAGTATCTCAGTGGTATTGAGTACTTCAGTGATATTGAGTACCTCAGTGGTGTTGAGTATCTCAGTGGTATTGAGTACCTCAGTGGTGTTGAGTACCTCAGAGGTGATGTGTTGAGTACCTCAGTGATGATGTGTTGAGTACCTCTGTGGTGTTGAGTATCTTGGTGTTGATGTGTTGAGTACCTCTGTGGTGTTGAGTACTTCAGTGGTAATGTGTTGAGTACTTCAGTGGTAATGTGTTGAGTACTTCAGTGGTGATGTGTTGAGTATCTCAGTGGTGTTGAGTACCTCAGTGGTGATGTGTTGAGTACCTCAGTGGTGTTGAGTATCTCAGTGGTGATGTGTTGAGTACCTCAGTGTTGATGTGTTGAGTACCTCAGTGGTGTTGAGTATCTCAGTGGTGATGTGTTGAGTACCTCAGTGTGGTTGTGTTGAGTACCTCAGTGGTGATGTGTTGAGTACCTCAGTGGTGTTGAGTATCTCAGTGGTGTTGAGTACCTCAGTGGTGTTGAGTATCTCAGTGGTGTTGAGTACCTCAGTGGTGTTGAGTATCTCAGTGGTGTTGAGCATCTCAATAATTCATAGCAGATGCTGAATAATTCATAGTGGGTACTGGAAAATCCACATTAGACACTGAATAATTCATAGTGGGTACTGGAAAATCCACATTAGACACTGAATAATTCATAGTGGGTACTGGAAAATCCACATTAGACACTGAATAATTCATAGTGGGTACTGGAAAATCCACATTAGACACTGAATAATTCATAGACGAGTGTCAGGGTTCTAAAATATTCACCCCCAGTGAGGGTTCTAGAATGCTTTTATTCAGTGAGGGTTCTAGAATGCTTTTATTCAGTTAGGGTTCTAGAATGCTTTTATTCACTCAGGGTTCTAGAATGCTTTTATTCACTCAGGGTTCTAGAATGCTTTCTTTCAGTCAGGGTTCTAGAATGCTTTTATTCACTCAGGGTTCTAGAATGCTCACCATCATTCCGTGCTCTAGAACGCTGGAGATGTTGAAGTATTGAAGACTGGGAAGCTGCCGGCTGTCTGAGGCCTAACAGGCGTTCAGAGGTCAGGAAGAGCCTCCTCAGCCCTGTTCACGTTTTACACACGATTTTACTGCTGGAGACATTTGGAGGCGTGCCAATTAAAATATTTGACCAGAATCACACAGAAGTAATTCAAATAATATGAGAATAACATCCAAGACACACACACACACTCTCTCTCACACACACACATATACACACACACACACACACACACACACACACACTCACAGCCCCTCCCAGGCAGCAGGCAGACAGATTGGTAATCCCTGGCAGACGGCAGCAGGTGGGTGTCTGGGTGTGTCAGCACATCTGCAGTGTTTGAGTGTGTGTGTGAGTGTGTGTGTGTGTGTGTGTGTGTGTGTGTGTGTGTGTGTCCAGATTATGCAGGTTAGCACCCGCTGTGCCTTCAGTTCCAATCTGCCCTCAGTGCATAATGCTGGAAGTTTTATAGACAATATTGACACAACGCTTCAGATCTGATCCAATTTTTTTAAATGTAATTTTATTTCATTTTTCTGTAGAAAATATGTATATATAAATTACAAGTTAATATATATATATAATAAATTTTCTACAAAAAATATATTATATAAAAAATACACACATATATATATATATATATATATATATATATATATATACTTATTTTCTCCAGAAAATGTAATTAAATTGTAAACATTTCGAATCAGATTTGACCCATTTATGATCATGATATATATTTAATAATTATGTATGTATTTATTTTTTCAATGTAACTATGTCTAGAAGCACAGCACTTCTTTAGCTAGACAGAAGTCACGATGCTAGCATAGTTTTATAGCCACAACAAAAATGTAGCTTTTGTTCAAATTTATAAGCAAATCTAAGCAAACATGTAAGGCCTGTGGCACGATTACACACTCTCACACTGGCTAGAAGTCAGATGCTAAGTTAGGCTAGGAGGCTATGCTAGGCCTCACAAAAATTCAGTTAATTAATTTATGGAAACCACAAGCTCATTAGATTTGCTAAGATAAGCTAGCGCAGCCCTTCTACAGACCCTTTGATGAGTTCAGCTGGTTCTGCTGGAGATCAGTGGTTCTCAGGATGCCTTAAATGCAGACAGAGCTGGTGAAGGGATTAGCAATTAGCTGATGAATTGAATAGAGTGTGTAAGAAAGACAGACAAATGGATAGACAGACAGACAGACAGATAGATAGATAGACATACAGACAGATAAAAGTTCTCAGGATTCTTTCACAGTACATTTTGGGTCATTATCTATCTGTACGGTGGATGCAAAGCTATATCAGTTTTGCAGCATTTGATTGAATCGGAGCAGAAAGTAGAGCTCTGTGCACTTCACCCTACTTCCGTCAGCTGTGACGTCATCGATAAACACCAGTCACCCAGTTACACTGGAAGTTGTTGTAATACATGCCCATGTAATAACACTACCTCCACCATGTTTGACAGGTAGTAGATACTGAATAATTCATAGTGGTTACTAATTTTTAGTGGATACTAAATAATTCATAGTAGTTACTACATAATTTATAGTAGTTTCTAAATAATGTATAGTGGATACCAAATAATGTATAGTAGATACTGAATAATTCACAGTGGATCCTAAAAAAAACATATTATTCACTAAATAATTCCTAGTAGTATCTAAATAATTCATAGTGGATATTGAATAATTCATAGTGAATACTGAATAATTCATAGTAGATACTTAATAATTCACAGTGGATCCTAAAAAAAAAATCATAGTAGTTACTACATAATTCCTAGTAGTTTCTAAATAATTCATATTAGATATGGAATAATTCATAGTGGATATTGAATCATTCATAGTAGCTACTGAATAATTCATTATGCAGCATTATTCAGCAGTTATGAAATAATTCAACTTGACAGATAGTAAGATAGTGGATACTGAATAATTCACAGTGGATACTAAATAATTCATAGCAGATACTAAATAATTCCTAGTAGATCCTAAAAAAATCATAGTGGATCCTAAATAATTTATAGCAGATACTGAATAATTCCTAGTAGATACTGAATAATTCCTAGTAGATACTGAAATAATTCATTTTAGATTTAGAATAATGCTGCTCTCAGTCAGAGTTCTGTGCGGCACTGTCCAATTAATTGACAAACATGGCATATATGGCCATGCCACAACACTCCCTCCACCATGTTTGACAGATGATATTGCTTCAGATCAGGAAGCCTTACCTCCTTCTCCAGACTCAAGTTCATCTTGGTTTGATCTGCCTAAAGAATCTTGTTCTAGATCTGATCAGGCTGTTCCTGGGTTGTACCCGTGGTTTGGATCTTGAAGGATCTTGAAGGATCTTGAAGGAAAAGATCTGAAGACGTCTCTTGATAGTAGACTCTGAATACAAAGGTTCATGATCCGACGTGTACCACATCATCTGTTAAACATGGTGGAGGTAGTGTCATGGCATAGGTGTGCATGGTTACCAGTGGATCTGGGTGAGGGGTGTTTATAGACAATGTGATTGCTAATAGAAGTTTATCTTCACGAAGGAAAGAATTCTGTGATCATCTACTTTGGTGGTCTTTGGTGGTCCTGCGGGTCTTTGGTGTTACTGAGCTCTCCTGGAGATATGAATATGGCGTCGCATAAAGCAGTGTGTGTTTGATCACAGATGTTCCCCCATTCATAAAGTCTGATTAATAAGCTCATGGTGAATGCTGACAATTGTGCACGTGCCAAACACACGCACACATACACACACACATACACACACACACACACACACACACACACACGCCTTTGGTGCCCAAGCACAAACCAAAGCTGATATGAGCATTGAAGCATGCAGTTATTGGTTCTACAGTATTGGGACACATGGTGTGTGTGTGTGTGTGTGTGTGTGTATGTGAACAGACTGCATGGTGGATGCTGGTTGGGGGTCACAAGGTCAGAGCAGGGGGTTTGTACAGTTGTGGGGGGGGCTTGGGGCCCAGCATGTGGTGAGTGTGTGTGTGCTTGCGTGTGTGTCCATATGGCGTCAGGCAGAGAGAGGGCACAGGAGTAATCAAGGAAGTGGAGCAGCAGCCTGAGCTGCATAATCCCCCTCCACACTCAGCCACGTGCCATATTCAACACACACACACACACACACACACCATGTACAACGAAGTTATGAAAATTTGTATAAATATTTGTCCCAACATTATTTGTATATACCTGTAATTAACTCTATATAACATTAGAATAAACCCAAATAAACATAAAGTCAGTGGTCAGTGAGTGTCTACCTATAATGAACTCTATATAACATTAGAATAAACCCAAATAAACATAAAGTCAGTGGTCAGTGAGAGTGTCTACCTATAATGAACTCTATATAACATTAGAATAAACCCAAATAAACATAAAGTCAGTGGTCAGTGTAGGTGTCTACCTGTAATTAACTCTATATAACATTAGAATAAACCCAAATAAACATAAAGTCAGTGGTCAGTGAGAGTGTCTACCTGTAATTAACTCTATATAACATTAGAATAAACCCAATTAAACATAAAGTTAGTGGTCAGTGGAAGTGTCTACCTGTAATTAACTCTATATAACATTAGAATAAACCCAATTAAACATAAAGTCAGTGGTCAGTGGTGGTGTCTACCTGTAATTAACTCTATATAACATTAGAATAAACCCAAATAAACATAAAGCCAGTGGTCAGTGAGAGTGTCTACCTGTAATTAACTCTATATAACATTAGAATAAACCCAAATAAACATAAAGTCAGTGGTCAGTAAGAGTGTCTACCTGTAATTAACTATATAACATTAGAATAAACCCAAATAAACATAAAGTTAGTGGTCAGTGGAAGTGTCTACCTGTAATTAACTCTATATAACATTAGAATAAACCCAAATAAACATAAAGTCAGTGGTCAGTGAGAGTGTCTACCTGTAATTAACTCTATATAACATTAGAATAAACCCAATTAAACATAAAGTTAGTGGTCAGTGGAAGTGTCTACCTGTAATTAACTCTATATAACATTAGAATAAACCCAATTAAACATAAAGTCAGTGGTCAGTGGTGGTGTCTACCTGTAATTAACTCTATATAACATTAGAATAAACCCAAATAAACATAAAGCCAGTGGTCAGTGAGAGTGTCTACCTGTAATTAACTCTATATAACATTAGAATAAACCCAATTAAACATAAAGTTAGTGGTCAGTGGAAGTGTCTACCTGTAATTAACTCTATATAACATTAGAATAAACCCAAATAAACATAAAGTCAGCGGTCAGTGAGAGTGTCTACCTGTAATTAACTATATAACATTAGAATAAACCCAAATAAACAGAAAGTCAGTGGTCAGTGAGTGTCTACCTATAATTAACGCTATATAACATTAGAATAAACCCAAATAAACAGAAAGTCAGTGGTCAGTGAGAGTGTCTACCTGTAATTAACTCTATATAACATTAGTGTAAACCCAAATAAACATAAAGTTAGTGGTCAGTGGAAGTGTCTACCTGTAATTAACTCTATATAACATTAGAATAAACCCAAATAAACATAAAGTCAGTGGTCAGTGAGAGTGTCTACCTGTAATTAACTCTATATAACATTAGAATAAACCCAATTAAACATAAAGTTAGTGGTCAGTGGAAGTGTCTACCTGTAATTAACTCTATATAACATTAGAATAAACCCAATTAAACATAAAGTCAGTGGTCAGTGGTGGTGTCTACCTGTAATTAACTCTATATAACATTAGAATAAACCCAAATAAACATAAAGCCAGTGGTCAGTGAGAGTGTCTACCTGTAATTAACTCTATATAACATTAGAATAAACCCAAATAAACATAAAGTCAGCGGTCAGTGAGAGTGTCTACCTGTAATTAACTATATAACATTAGAATAAACCCAAATAAACAGAAAGTCAGTGGTCAGTGAGAGTGTCTACCTATAATTAACGCTATATAACATTAGAATAAACCCAAATAAACAGAAAGTCAGTGGTCAGTGAGAGTGTCTACCTGTAATTAACTCTATATAACATTAGTGTAAACCCAAATAAACATAAAGTCAGTGGTCAGTGAAGGTGTCTACCTGTATAATTCGACATATATAAAATTGTAATAACATAACAATTGTAATTATAGAATTGTAATTGGTGGCAACAGGATAAGGATCCAAAACCAACCTCAGAAACAATGTTGGACCTGAGACAACCCGAGAACATCCCTGAACACAGGTCTTCAGCAATTAAGAGTTGGAAGCTGAAAGATCTTTTGAAAGCTGTGGTTTCCACCAAAGTACGCCGTCTCTGGGGTGCAAAAACTTTTGCACAGTCCATGTTTTATGTTATGAAATATTTTTTATAGGATGTTTTGTGTTTAAGCAGTTTTCGGCTGCAGTAATACACCCTGCATCACATTGGGAAAGTGTGTGTGTGGGGGGGTGTTACAGTCACACAAGGTGCTGGACTTAATTGCACTCTTGGCCACACACACACACACACACACACACACACACGCAAACAGTCCGGTTGCTTGTGATGCAGAAACACACACAATGGCCCTCTGATGCTTAATTGGCAGTGTAATCCTGTGGAATGTGTCTAATTAGCACACACTGCTGGACCAACTCTTACTCAACCGGCCGCCGCACAATAGAGCGCTGTTACACACACACACACACACACACACACACACACACACACACACACACACACACACACACTAAAGCATCATGTGCTACCAAAACACAAAGACACAATCCCATCGCAACTCTATCACTTTGCAGTTCTTCACACACTGGCCAGTTTATCAGAAACCCCTCCTTTGTACCTCCACCTTGCTGGTGTTTCCAATAAAGTGGCCAGCAAGCTAAAGCTCAAGACTGTAGGTGTTTCCAATAAAGTGGCCATTGAAGGAGGCACAAAGGTGAGGGTTTCCAATATAGTGGCCAGTGAGTGGAAGCATGAAGTAGCAGCTGTTTCTGATAAAGTGGCCAGCAACAGGGCGCACATGATATGTGTGGCCAGCGAGCAGAAGCACAAGATTACAGGTGTTTCCAATAAAGTGGCCAGTGAGTGGATGTGCAAGATAGTTAATGTTTCCAATAAAGTGGCCATTGAAGGAGGACCAAAGGGTAAGGATATCCAATGAATGTAATTGGTGTTTCTGATAAAGTGGCCAGTGAGTGGATGTGCATGATAGTTAATGTTTCCAGAGGCACAAAGAGTAAGGGTTTCCAATAAAGTGGCCAGTGAGTGGAAGCACAAAGTAGTAGCTGTTTCTGATAAAGTGGCCAGTGAGCGGACACACAAGATTGTAGATGTTTCCCATGAAGTGACCAGTGAGTGGATGTGCAAGATGATAGGTGTTTCCAATAAAGTGGCCATTGAAGGAAGCACAAAGGGTAAGGATTTCCAGTGAGTGGAAGCACAAGGTAGTAGTAGGTGTTTCTAATAAAGTGGCCAGTGAGTGGAAGCACAAGGTAGTAGTAGGTGTTTCTAATAAAGTGGCCAGTGAGTGGAAGCACAAGGTAGTAGTAGGTGTTTCTAATAAAGTGGCCAGTGAGTGGAAGCACAAGGTAGTAGTAGGTGTTTCTAATAAAGTGGCCAGTGAGTGGAAGCAAAAGGTAGTAGTAGGTGTTTCTAATAAAGTGGCCAGTGAGTGGAAGCACAAGGTAGTAGTAGGTGTTTCTAATAAAGTGGCCAGTGAGTGGAAGCACAAGGTAGTAGGTGTTTCTATGTATCTGTACAGACACCTTTTGTATATGTACACATATGTGCCTATGTGTGTATGTGTAGATTGCATGGTGTAGTGTGTGTGTGTGTGTGTGTGTGCGTGTTGGGTCACGACGCAGGGGATTATGTGTGTATGAGTTATTGGGGGTGACAGAGGGTTGTGTATTAGGGGCCGGGTGGCAGATTTCTCCGGCCTGTTTTAGACACACTAATCTGGCTTTAGCAGCAACAGTGTGTCAGCAGTGATGCTGCCTGGACCTCCTTAGAGACGCACACACACACACACACACACACACAGATGACCTGCACACACACATACATACGCTGGTTGGCAGTCCAGTTCTCCAAGGCGGTAGAGGCCCAAACGCCGCCCCAGCACTGCCTGACACAGGGAGAGAGAGAGGTGGGGGTGGTAGAGAGAGGAATAGAAAGACTAAGAAGGAAATGAAATCAGATGATAGTTTGTTCTAGGGCTCATTTGTAGGTAGCGGCAGTTGCTCACACACTGTAACGCTGTAACCCGGCAACACAGTAACACCGTATCCCTGTAAGCCTGTAACCACATAAAAACTGTAACCATATAAAACTGAGAGACTGTACTCCTTTAATCTTGTTACTCTGTAATGCTGTACCCTATTATCCCTGTACCCCTTTAACCTTGTAGCATTGTAACCTTGTAGCATTGTAACCCTGTACGGCTGTAATCCTGTACCCTTTTTAACCATGTAGCACTGTTCTATTGTATCACTGTAACCCTATACTATTGTAACCCTGTACTACTGTAAACCTATAACACTGTAACCCTGTATCACTGTAACCCTGCATGTACTACTGTTATACTATACCACTGCAACCCTGAACAACTGAATCCCTGTACCCTTTTATCCCTGTACTACTGTAACCCTGTACTACTATAAGCATATACCACTGTAACCATGTACCACTGTAACTCTGTACAATTGTATCCCTGTACCCTTTTATCCATGTACTACTGTAACCCTGTACCACAGCAACCCTGTACCACTGTATCCCTGTACCCCTTTAACCCTGTACCACTGTTACACTGTACCACTGTATCCCTGTACCACTGTATCCCTGTACCACAGTAACCCTGTACCACTGTAACCCTGTACCACAGTAACCCTGTACCACTGTAACCCTGTACCACTGTATCCCTGTACCACAGTAACCCTGTACCACTGTATCCCTGTACTACTGTTACACTATACCACTGTATCCCTGTACCACAGTAACCCTGTACCACTGTATCCCTGTACCCCTTTAACCCTGTATCACTGTATCCCTGTATCACTGTATCACTGTACCACTGTATCCCTGTATTACTGTATCCCTGTATCACTGTATCCCTGTATCACTGTATCCCTGTACCACTGTATCCCTGTACCACTGTATCACTGTACCACTGTATCCCTGTACCACAGTAACCCTGTACCACTGTATCCCTGTACCACTGTATCCCTGTACCCCTTTAACCCTGTATCACTGTATCCCTGTATCACTGTATCACTGTACCACTGTATCCCTGTATCACTGTATCCCTGTACCACTGTATCATTGTATCCCTGTATCACTGTACCACTGTATCCCTGTACTCCTGTAACCCTGTATCATTGTATCCCTGTACTCCTGTAACCCTGTATCATTGTAACCCTGTATCCCTTTAACCTAAAGGCTACAGTAACTCTGTATAACCGCTATGTATAAGTGAGGAGAGCAAAGAAGCACAACATTTAACCTTGAGGATTTTTTCTTTTATTACAAACATTTGTAAACAAAGAATTTGAAAAATGTTTCGGTAAAATATCAGTTAATCTGATTTCATCTTTTTTTACATTTATTTTACATTTTAAGAAATTAATTTAAAGTAATAAAAGTAAAAAGTTCAGTATTGTAAAGTCATTTTTCCTTCTATTTTGTAAACTTTTTATAAGAACACAATTTTCATGTATTTTTGATTTGGGTGAGCGGATGCTTTCTTACATTTATTTACCAGTCCTTTTTTAACTCATCTGGTATCAACAAGTCTTGATACCAGATGAGCCAGATACCAGCATTTGTATTTTTGGTAAAATTGTAAACAAACAATATTAAAAAAAATGTTTTTTAAAGTTTTAAAGTAAAATGTTGGCTAATCTGATTTTGTAAATTTCGTAAAAACATTCGCAGAACTTTTTCTAACTTTACATCAGTACCCTGTAGCATCATCATTTGGTGGAGAGTAAACTAATAGAAGTGTGAAACTGTGAAAGTGAACTCAAAAACAGGATGAAATCGCACTGAAGTTTTTGTTTTTCTGTTGCAGGTGTGAGCAGCTCGACAACTGAATAAATAAAAAGTGAATTCCACCTTCATCCTGCGCCGCCTTAAAACTGTGGGCATTTCCCGAAGCTTTGAACCACCTCCCCCTCTACAAGGAACTGCAACTGGAAGCTGCAACACACAGGAAAACAGTCAAAACTGTGCATTAAGCTTGTATATAAAGTTTTTTTAAAGCAATATCTGTACATATACAATATTAAACAATAAATAAATGTGTTATTTTATTTTTTTTGTACACCCTGTAAACATTTAGTGTTGTGTTATTATATGTATGTATTAAAGCATGCATAAACAGAAGCAACAGCCTGCTCATGTAAATATATATGTCACAATAGTTATACATAGGACATGAATTTTCGAATATTCTGTCACATTAATTAAAAAAAACAAAAAAACATTAAAATTCCATTTATTGTTAAAAATACGACATAAATTTACATTTTCCTTACAGGTTTATGAAAGTATATAACAGCATTATTAAACAATTATTTATATATAAAAAAATCATATTATATCATATATAATGTTTTTGTTGGGCAGTTGGTCGTACATTACCAACGCTGTGTAAACTGTTGAAATTCCCATTGAAATTCCCAGCCAATTTCTCTCAACTCTCAACTGGAAAATTGCTCGCTGTGTCTGAACCTGCATCGGCCTGAATCATTAGAGTAATAGGATAGTGTAGTAGAAGCTGAATGATGGTGTGGCAGGACGGAAAAGTACCTGCTGTAAGAGCCTGAATCCCGTTCAGGCTTTCCCCGGAGTCTTAACCCACAGCAAAGCACTAAACAGAACCTCTGGCTAAAGCACACAACTCACCTACCAGCTAACATGCCCATGTGGGGCCTGTATGGGTCGCCCAACTGGGAACCAGAAAGTTTCGTCCACATTAGTCTCACATATGAATGCCCATTAAGGGCAGTGACGGGACCAGAAGGGGTTCAACCAAGGCCCCATATGGGTTGTACAATGCAGATGGGGCCTAAATGGAACCCATGTGAGATTAGAGTGGGCTGTGATGATGGGAAGCCCAACTGGGTCCCAGTAAAAATGCATGTACAAACCCACCAGGAACCCACCTACCCCACGTTCCACCCATGTGAGCATGTTAGCTGGGAATTGAAATGGGTACTTGACGGTTTACGCTTTTAATGTAATGGGTTTGCCAGCTAAGTAAGCTAATGTAAAGTTTTGTAAAGTTGGTGTCAAAATGTACACCGTTCCGGCTGATTAACACAGGGTCGGCAATAACAAACACCCCAAATATGATTTTTTTTTTTAAAAAAGATCAGTGGAAAATGTACATAATCATTTTGCTTATATATATACTTATAAAAGTATATATATATTTGCAATGATTTGAAGTTTTATTAAAATTATTAAAACATTGTTCAATAACAAAATAAACAATAAAATTAGATTACATTTTTTTGACCTGTTATTTGAGATCCCTGCTATGTGAACGTATGAAGAGGCTAAATATGCTAATCCTGGCAGGAAGTACATATAGAACACATAACCTGCTTTATCCTCAAAGGGGAAGTCCACCAATTTTCATTCCTGCATAAACTCAGAGTTTGAGATGAGCTCATTCATTCAAAGTCTGGGATTGTTGTGAAATTGTGGCTCATTGAAGAGGAAGAGGTTCCCATTCATATTTCTCTACAGTGCTGGCGAACGGAACCAGACGTCGGTTGCCATGACTACACAGACACCTTCACATAACATCGCCACGTTATTTCCTATCCAAACCCACCGGTAAACCTACACCAGTCTTCTGCGTTTTAAATGGAATGAATGGCAAAACTGTGGCAAATCTGAGCAAAACACTGCATTTTCTCTGGGGACTACTTTTTGCCGCACAACTCCCTCAATGTATCCCTCCACTGTGAATGGACTAGAAGGTTAAAACCTTCTGAAAACTGTGGTAAAAGAGTGTCTCAGACATCAGGCAGTGTATTCATCACCAGTATGTGTGGAAAGGATGGATTTGTCAGGTATATTCTCAACTGCTCAGAACGTGAGAAGAGTGTACATCCATCAGAAAGTACAGAGGAACTGAATAAGCAGAACTAATTACTAAACACTTCTGTTTTTGAGAGATTGTTAGTAGTTGTTTTTAAATATCTGAATTTGCATCTGATTTCCTGTCCAAACATCTGGTGGTGGTGGAGGTGGTGGCGGTGGTGGTGGAGACCATGATGGCATATGGTGCTTTACTGCCCTCTACTGGTATTGCTGCAATGATGGCCCCAGGTCAGGCCCCAGATCACCTACACGCATTAGAAATATAGCTCATATGTATTGTAGTGTTACCCTCCCGGCAATTCATGGTTCATGTTTAGCTGCTCCAGATAGTCCTATTCTATTGGCAGTACTTCAAATCTGTGTCAGCAATAGGTGCAGCCTAAAGTAGATGAATGCATCCATCCGAAAGGGGTGTCCACAAACATTTGGACATGCGCACACACATCCCATAACATCCCAGCTATTAGCTTAATAAGGCTACCCAAGGGCATCTTAATGACAGGTAAAGAAAGGCCAGTAGTTGTGTAATTCCCTCCTGACCAGCAGGTGGCAGCAGAGAGTTACACTGAGAGGAGCTTTGGCAGACTGACTGTATTGGCCATTAGGGAGGTTTGCTTAACCTGCTCATGAGTCTGCATGATAACATGCAGTGTATGCATATTAATATGACACACCGATGCACTGAGGTGACCCTGGCTGGACAGGAGTGTGTGTGTGTGTGTGTGTGAGTGTGTGTGTGTGAGTGTGTGTGTTGAGTGTGAGCTGAGATAAGGCCCGAGTGGAAGCAGTTTTTCTGGTTTCACTTCGGTGCTCTCGCCGCACTACAGGAAGCTAAACCTTTCAGAGCTACACTAGCAGTGCAGCTTTGCAGTGCACAGTGCACACACACACACACACACACACACACACACACAGTTGTTTTTACACTGTGCCAGAAGATTAGGTCACTCATATATCCCATATGTATTATGTATACCATGTATGTACCTACATTCACGTCCCAATGTGTGTGTGTGTGTGTGTGTGTGTGTGTGTAAGTATATATATATATATATATATATATATATATATATATATATATATATAATACCTGAATATATAAAAAAAAATAGAGATATGACAAACACTCACACACACACACACACACACACACACAAAAAAAACACATTCACACCACCATACCGCTGACCACACGTACGTTATCCTTTTCCAACTATTAACACACCTGGTTCTCTCTCTCTCTCTCTCTCTCTCTCCCCACTCTCTCTCACACACACACACACACACTCTCACACACACGAACACACACATTGACACACTCACACACAAAACAGGAAATAAAACCAATCTTAATTTAAATGAACCACAAAGTCCCTGTGTGTGTGTGTGTGTGTGTGTGTGTGTGTGTGTGTGTGTGTGTGTGTGTGTGTGTGTTTGAGAGAGAGAGAGAGAGAGAGAGAGGGCGAGGGAGGGCCGGTGTGTGAGGAGGAAGGAGTACACACTGCTCAGTCTTGTGAGAGTGTACGAGCAGGTCGCTGAAACTCTCTGTCGTGCATTCACACACACACACACTCTCTCTCTCTCTCTCTCTCTCACACACACACACACTAACTCACTCACTTGCCTACAAACACACACACATACACACACACACACACAGACACACACACACACATGCGGGAGAGTACGTGTCTCTGACTCGATGGACTTACTGGACATCTCCACTAGAAACCCTCAAGATGATTTTGAAATCCTGCTGCGGGTCGGAGGAGGGACGTATGGAGAAGTCTACAAGGTCAGAGGTCAACATTAGGCCGCTAAAGAAAGGCCTTTTCTTCCAAGGTCCATTTAGATGTAAAGCCTTCGAGCTGCAGGTGTGCGGCTCAGTTATTGAGTCTAGGTCGGATTTGCATAGATTAGGTCGAAGGTCTGGAGATGGTTTCTCAATGGTCCTGGACTTTTAGAGTACCACTGTGTAAATCAGTGAAAGTCCTGTAACTCAGTGACCGCTGGACGTCAGCTAGCATCTACTATGAGCTTTTCCAGAAAGCGTAGGAGCCTGAATTATTCAGTTCCTGCTATTAAAACTCAGTAAAGTTAAATAGTGGCATCTTAAGCTTCACTCTTATTTCTCATATACTAATATATATATATATAAGCTAAGAAATTGCCGAGCTAAAGCTAAAGCTAACTAAACGACTATAAAACTGAATTACTGTGGAAATACTATGGATTTAAAGCAGGAGTTGAGCTTATTATTCAGTACGTACTACAAAACTAACACATACCGATGCACTTTTTCAGTAGTTCTACAGCTTCCATGATAAATAGTGAACGACTCAGTGGCTAGAAAGTACTACCAAGAAGGCTAAGCAATTAAAAAGTACTCTTAGAGTATTTTGGTAGTATCTACTATAATGATAATAATTATTATTCAGTATCCTATTTAAATGATTCAGTATTTATTATGATTTTTTTTTTCAAGATCAGCGATAGTAACTATTCGGCTGTACCCATTATGAATTATTCAGTACCCACTATGAATTATTCTGTCTACTATGCATTATTAATTTTACAATTACTTGATCAATCCCTACTCTTCACTACTCAGTGACTCTTAAAAATGATTCAGTATCCACTATGAATTATTCAGTATCCACTATGAATTATTTAGTAGCCACTATGAATTATTCAGTAGATAGTCTAAATTATTCAATATACTGAATTTGTCAGTAATCACAATGAAATTATTCCATATTCAAATGGTTTTTCAGTATCTACTATAAACTATTCAGTAGCCAGTATGAATTATTCAGTGTCTGCAATGAATTATTAGGTGTCTACAATGACATTTTACACTACATACACTTAATCATTGTAAATAATTCAGTACCTACTATGGAATATTCAATATCCACTATGAATGATTCAGTTTCCACTATGAATTATTCAGTATCCACTATGAATTCTTCAGTATGCATTATGAATTATTTCATATCCACTATGATAAGCAATTACTCAAGTAATTATCAAGTAATTACTATGAATTGTGCAGTAACCACTACAACTTATTCAGTATTTACTATGACTTATTCAGTATCCACTATGAATTGTTCAGTAGATAGTATCAATTATTCAGGCGAGGCAGGGGAGCTCAGGACAGTGCTGTGTAGATGAGGAGAAAGGTAGATCAGTAGCTCCTCTGAGGTTCTTGAAGGGTTCCTCAGAGAGAGCTCAGCTCTGCTGCCGTGGTTTAGTTTCAGGTTTTGCTCTTGATCTCTGTAAAGGTTTTTTTTCTGAGAGAGGAGAAGAGCTTCCTGAACTGGCCTTCGTTCATAAATCACTTGAACTGTGACGCTCCTTTACTGACAGCGCTCACTCTGAGAGAAGTGCTCTTCCGGTATCGCTGGTGGGTTTTTGGTCCAGGTGATCTCAGCCTGTGGGTTACAGTGGTGGATTTCATCATTAGATCTTAACCCCTTACATTCTACGCTACTTCAGATAGAATAGTAGTGAGAAATTCATGGTGGAGACTGAATATGTCATATTAGATACTGAATAATTCATAGTGGAAACTTGTGAATGAACTCATAGTTGATACTAAATAATACAGAGTGGATATGGAATATGTTGTGATAGAATCTGTAGTAGTTACTAAATAATTTATAGTATATACTGAATAATTCATACTGGATATGGAATATTTCATGGTAGATTCAGAATATTTTGTAGCAGTTACTAAATAATACATACTGGATATGGAATATTTCATGGTAGATTCAGAATATTTTGTAGCAGTTACTAAATAATACATACTGGATATGGAATGTGTCATAATAGGTTCTGAATATTTTGTAGCAGTTACTAAATAATACATACTGGATATGGAATGTGTCATAATAGGTTCTGAATATTTTGTAGCAGTTACTAAATAATACATACTGGATATGGAATATGTCATAATAGGTTCTGAATATTTTGTAGCAGTTACTAAATAATTCACAGTGGAAACTGAATAATTCATAGTGGATACAGAATACTTCATGGTAGATTCTGAATATTTTATAGAAATTACTAAATTATTCATCAGGAAAACATAATAATTGATAGTATATACTGAATAATACATACTGGATATGGAATATGTCATAGTAGGTTCTGAATATTTTGTAGCAGTTACTAAATAATTCACAGTGGAAACTGATTAATTCATAGAGGATACAGAATATTTCCCAGTAGATTCTGAATAGTTACTAAATTTGATCTAAATATGATCTGAAGTTACTAAATTATTCATCAGGGAAGCATAATAATTGATAGTATATACTGAATAATACATACTGGATATGGAATTTGTCATGGTAGATTCTGAATATTTTGTAGCAGGTACTAAATAATTCATAGTGGATACTAATAAAATGTCCTAAAAGCTAGAGCTCAGCTAAAACTCTCCCTGTTGACGCTATTGTTATCCTTTGTTACCAGTTAGCATCAGGCTAAATGATTACCCACTCTCCTCAGAGCATGTGGAGGTGTTCCCTAATGGAGTTGGTCATGTGGTTTCTGACACTGTAGGACTCACTGCTATCTAGAACATGTCCAGAAGTCCGACCGGGCTCAGCGTTAGAACAGTGTGCAGGTGAAGTGGGTTAACAATGAACACCTGAAGTTCTCTGAGCTACAGGGATGAGAGAGGCTCACTTTAATGATTTTAAGAAAGCCCATTATCTGTTCCAGCTTTCTTACCTGAACTCTCTCTCTCTCTCTCTCTCTCTCTCACTCTCTGTTTCTTACTGTATTGGTTTTCTTCACGGTGACATCAGAACTGAGATGGTCAACATGAAAGTGTGCTTCTGTGTGTGTGTGTGTGTGTGTGTGTTAATGTGTAAAAGACACCAGTCAGGTCTCAAGCAGAATGAAAGCTGATGGCTGGCAGCCAGAAAAAGGAAAACCCACTATGAATTATTACATATCTACTATGCATTATACAGTATCCACTATGAATTATTCAGTATCTACTATGAATGAATTAATATCCACTATGAATTATTAAATATCCACTATGAATTATTAAATATTCACTGTGAATTACTGAAGATCCACTATGAATTATTCAGAATCTACTCTGAATGATTCAGTATCTACTATGAATTATTCAATATCCACTATGAATTATTAAATATCCACTATGAATTATTCAGAATCTACTATGAATTATTGAGTATCTACTATGAATGATTAAATATCCACTATGAATGAATAAATATCCACTGTGAATGATTAAATATCCACTATGAATTACTGAAGATCCACTATGAATTATTACATATCTACTATGAATGTCTACTCAGAATCTACTATGAATGATTCAGTATCCACTATGAATTATTCAATATCCACTATGAATTATTCAATATCCACTATGAATGATTCAGTATCTACTATGAAATATTCAGAATCTACTATGAATTATTCAGTATCAACTAAGAATTATTTAGAATCTATTATGAATGATTCAGTATCCACTATGAATTATTCAATATCCACTATGAATTATTCAGAATCTACTATGAATTATTCAGAATCTACTATGAATTATTCAGTATCAACTATGAATAATTCAGAATCAATTATGAATGATTCAGTATCCACTATGAATTATTCAATATCCACTATGAATTATTCAATATCCACTATGAATGATTCAGTATCTACTATGAAATATTCAGAATCTACTATCAATTATTCAGTATCAACTATGAATTATTTAGAATCTATTATGAATGATTCAGTATCCACTATGAATTATTCAATATCCAATATGAATTATTCAGAATCTATTATAAATGATTCAGTATCCACTATGAATTATTCAATATCCACTATGAATTATTCAGAATCTACTATGAATTATGAAAGACGTTGTGTACACTAACTATTGTCATGCTAACATAGGATCATCACACATAGTGTGTGTGTGTGTGTGTGTGTGTGTGTGTTACCAGTTAGCATCAGGCTAAATGATTACCCACTCTCCTCAGAGCATGTGGAGTTGGTTATGTGGTTTCTGACACTGTAGGACTCACTGCTATCTAGAACATGTCCAGAAGTCCTGACCGGGCTCAGCGTTAGAACAGTGTGCAGGTGAAGTGGGTTAACAATGAACACTTGAAGGCCGGAGTTCACCGGCTTGTCTGAGCTGCAGGGATGAGAGAGGCTCACTTTAATGATTTTAAGAAAGCCCTCATTATCTGTTCCAGCTTTCTTATCTGAACTCGCTCTCTCAGTATCTACTATGAAATATTCAGAATCTACTATGAATTATTCAGTATCAACTATGAATTATTCAGAATCTACTATGAATTATTCAGTATCAACTATGAATTATTCAGAATCTACTATGAATTATTCAGTATCAACTATGAATTATTCAGAATCTACTATGAATTATGAAAGACGTTGTGTACACTAACTATTGTCATGCTAACATAGGATCATCACACATAGTGTGTGTGTGTGTGTGTGTGTGTGTTTGTGTGTTTGTGTGTAAAAGACACTAGACAGGCCTGAAACAGAATAAAGGGGGATGGCCAACAGGCAGGAAAAGGAAAACCATAACCACCACCCTATACACTCCCCCCCCCAACCTTAGCCTGCATCAGAAGAGGCTCCCTAGTTGCGCTACTCCAGCATCGTCACCCCATTTAACAAACATAAAACTATAGAAAAAAGGAGCCCAAACAACAACAAAACAACAGTCAGCACATAGCAGTTGCAGCAAGACTGCGTTCAAAATGTCAAACACTGGCTGGCAAACCACCATGACCTTCCTTTAACCGAAGTTCCTCTTTTATTATAAAGCAAAAAAGTCAAATGGTGGCAGATTCCTATTTCATAAAATACCAGACGTTCTGAGGTGGAGACGTCACCCTGGCCTTGAAGTCAACAGGAAGAAAAACGATTTCCTCTGTTTTCAGCCCCAGCTGGAGGCACCTTTCAGCTGCCTGTCTGTACAACAAGGCCTGCTCAGGGTTTCTGTCCACTAATGATGATAATGATGATATTGACGATAATAATAATAATAATAATGAACATAGCAATGCTAACGGATGCCAGGCTCTGAGCTTTCGCTCTTTTGCAGCACCCGTGCATTTCCTTCTTCCTCTTAAGAGCAGCTGCGTCCTTTTTTACACTCAGATACAACAAGGGGGACTCCAGAGAGGGAAATACCTCTGAGAGCAAGCATCACAAGCATTTATGCAAGGGAAAGTAAAGGCAAACAGCAACGTTTGGCGCCGTTTGGCGCCGTGCTCCACCGGCTCTCTTCTCTTTTCTCATGCTTCTTTGTTCTGAAGCAGTGTGCACTATGCAAATGAGGGGATGTGGGACCTTTTCCTCCCCTGAGAGAAAGAGAGAGAGAGAGAACGAGAGACTGATAGAGAGATTAGACACCAAACGGATAGCGTTAGCCTCCTGCACAACCTGATCATTTGATCATTAACCTGTGAACGGTTACAATTTGCGTCCCTGTAGAAGTGTTGGTGCAAGTTTGAGTCTCTGAAGGTGGTCGCAACGGATAGCACCACTACCAGCCAGTAACCTGCCACACCATGTGGGAGACTGGGGTTCGATTCCCAGTCTGGGTGGCTATGCTGCTCTACACTAATAAGAGTCTTTGGGCAAGACTCCCAAGGCCCCTGTAACTCATCCAGAATGCAGCGGCACGGGTCGTCTTCAACGTTCCTAAATTCAGCCATGTCACTCCTCTGCTGCGTTCTCTCTTCACTGGCTTCCTGTAGCTGCTGCCCAGGTCATCAGATTCAGACCCCTGATGCTGGCCTACAAAGCCCAGACTTGACCAGCCAGCCCCTCCGTACTTGATGGTGATGGTCAAAAGCCGATCCACACCGAGAGCCCTTCCAGCTTCAAGTACGGCTCGGTCCTCCATCCTTTAAGATCCACGGAAGACGAGCGTCCAGACTTTTTTCTGTCCTGCACCGAAGTGGTGGAACGAGCTTCTCCTGGGAGTCCGTACAGCAGAGTCCAACGCTCACTGTCTTCAAACCCAGACTGAAGACCCTCCTCTTCTGAGAGTACTTGGACAAATAGTGAATAGAGTACTATGGTCACCTTATTGTCTTGTGTTTAGTAATGTCTAAGCTTAGAGGTATCTTTGAACTATTAGTCTATTCTAATAGTTTTCTTGGGTAAATAGCAAGGTCGCTAAATAACGTAAATGCAAATGAAGGTTAATTAATAATTAATGAAAGGCCATTTCATTGAACCTGCATGACCATGACTGATGAGGCTGGTTGGATAAACTCCTACGCCAGCTCCGAACAATCCCGTTCTGTTGTAGTAACTACTAGAACACTGTCTGTCTTTCTTTCATTTGCTGGAAATCCTACAAATCTCGCACCTCTATGTTCGGGGTAATGGAAGAATGGAAGAATGGGAGCAGACTGGTTGCTTTCCTGTTTTGGAAACTTGTTGGACAACTCAAGTCAGAGTATCTGTAGACAAGCCTGCTTCACACCGGGATGTTATTCTTTAGACACGTGCCATGGTTTGACAGTATACCTGCATAGGGCTGATTTCCAGAGGGAATGGTATCGATGAGTAAATATGGGGTGTACCACAGAGACCAGAGTAAAGGCAGGTCCTGTTCAGGAGTGGCCACTCGATTTCAGTGCTGTCATCATCCCCCAAAAAGGGAGCAACAGAAATATCCAGCCAACAGTGTTCTGTGACCACAGATAAAGTATGGGAAGATGAGGAACCAATCTTATGACACATGAATTTCAGACCACATATGTAGGCTGTAAGCTATGCATCACAATGACTTGCCTAAAGCAGCCAGAAGCAGCGCGACTCTCAGGACGCTTTTGGCTCGTCTTCTGGATTTGACCACTGTGCGTCGTACAACACCTGATCCATAGGGGTAGATCAAGAAAGGAAGGATAAGGAGGAGAAAAGATAGGGGTAGATCTCACAGGGAAGGAGAAGGAGGAGAAAAGATAGGGGTAGATCACAAAGGGTAGGATAAGGAGGAGAAAATGTAGAGGTATAGATCTCACAGGGAAGGATAAGGAGGAGAAAAGGTAGAGGTATAGATCTCATAGGGAAGGATAAGGAGGAGAAAAGGTAGAGGTATAGATCTCAAAGGGAAGGATAAGGAGGAGAAAAGGTAGAAGTATAGATCTCACAGGGAAGGATAAGGAGGAGAAAAGGTAGAGGTATAGATCTCACAGGGAAGGATAAGGAGGAGAAAAGGTAGAAGTATAGATATCACAGGGAAGGATAAGGAGGAGAAAAGGTAGAGGTATAGATCTCACAGGGAAGGATAAGGAGGAGCAAGGGTAGGGGTAGATCTCAAAGGGAAGGATAAGGAGGAGAAAAGGTATAGGTAGATCTCAAAGGGAAGGATAAGGAGGAGACAATGTAGGGGTATAGATCTCACAAGGAAGGATAAGGAGGAGAAAAGGTAGAGGTATAGATCTCACAGGGAAGGATAAGGAGGAGAAAATGTAGAGGTATAGATCTCACAGGGAAGGATAAGGAGGAGAAAAGGTAGAGGTATAGATCTCACAGGGAAGGATAAGGAGGAGAAAAGGTAGAGGTATAGATCTCACAGGGAAGGATAAGGAGGAGCAAGGGTAGGGGTAGATCTCACAGGGAAGGATAAGGAGGAGCAAGGGTAGGGGTAGATCTCAAAGGGAAGGATAAGGAGGAGCAAGGGTAGGGGTAGATCTCAAAGGGAAGGATAAGGAGGAGCAAGGGTAGGGTAGATCTCACAGGGAAGGAGAAAGAGGAGAAAAGGTATGGGTAGATCTCAAAGGAAAGGATAAGGTGGAGCAAGGGTAGGGTAGATCTCAAAGGAAAGGACAAGGAGGGGCAAGGATAGGGAAAGATTACAGTTGGGAGGAGAAGGAGGATAGATCACGTGGGGAACATTAAGGAGGACAAGAATGGGGTAGATCACCTTGGGAAATATGAGGATGAGCAAGAATATGGGTACATCTCAGGGTAAAGGATATGGAGGGGCAAGGCTAGGGGTATGTCCCAGAGGGAAGAATAAGGAGGAGCAAGCGTAGGGGGAAGATCTCAGATGGAAGGATAAGGAGGAACAAGGGTAGAAGTGGATCGCTAAGGGAAAGATGAGGAGTAAGATTAGGGGTAGATCATAGTGGGAAAGATAAGGAGGAGCAAGGACGGAGAAGAATATGGAAACAAAGGTAGTGACAGATCACAGAAGGAAGGATAAGGAGGAGCAAGGGTAGGGGTATATGCCAGAGGGAAAGGTAAGGAGGAGCAAGGGTAGGGGTATATTTCAGAGGGAAGGATAAGGAAGGGGCAATGCTAGGAGTGGATCAATGAGATGAGGAGTAAGGTTAGGGGGAGATTACAGAGAGAAAGATAAGGAGGGGCAAGGATGGGGTACATCTCAGGTTAAAGGATAAGGAGGAGCAAGGGTAGGGGTATATATCTCAGAGGAGCAAGGATGGGGTACATCTCAGGTTAAAGGATAAGGAGGAGCAAGGGTAGGGGTATATATCTCAGAGGAGCAAGGATGGGGTACATCTCAGGTTAAAGGATAAGGAGGAGCAAGGGTAGGGGTATATCTCAGAGGGAAGGATGAGGAGGAGCAAGGTTAGCGGAAGATCTTAGCGAAAGATGAGAAAGAGCAAAGGTAGGGGTGAATCACAAAGAAAATGATGAGGAGCAAAGGTAGTGACAGGTCACATTGGGAAAGATAAGGAGGAGCAAGAATAGGGGGAAAAGTAAAGGTGGTAATAGCAGGTATAGATCATACAGCGGCACATTATAGTAAGTTGATTTATGTAATGCTGAGGGCAAGTGTTTCATTGGCCTAAAACCAGGGCTGAATTTATTGCTAGAACTATCTGGATCCAGCACCTCCCAGACTTTTTCAGGTGTATTGTTTAGGCCAACGGAACTTGTTGCTTCTTACTGATCCATAACCTCAACACTACCCACTTAAGTCCTAACTCAAACTGAAGGCAGATCGAAGAGCTGTAGGACAGCAGGCTTGTGTTATCTCAGGCCTGCGTCAGCTAGCGTACGCTATGCTGTCAGTGCAGCAAGAGCGAGCCTTAGTAGGGCTGCAGTATGCTGAAAGCTTTTGGCATCCTCCCACATGGGAAACCATAAATGTACTGTCTTCAGTTCTGAGTAAACGCTGACTAAAACCACTAGGAGAGACCTCTTAATATATACTCTTGACCAGTTTCGTCACTAAATAACTTTTAAATTTAATGTGTTGGTTTTATGGCTTAAATGAATGTCATTAAATGAACCATATTAAAGAGGCTTTACACCATAGAAGAACCCTTCAAGCACATTTGAGAGTTGTCATAGTTCTCAGAACCATTACCCTAAGTAAGGGTGAGCTTTTTAAGGGTGAGCTAGCTCTGTAGGTGAAGAACGGCGCTATATAGTACTGTAACAATAGAAGAACCCTTAAGGCAATACATTCAAAGGCTGGGCATAACCATTTATAAAGGTTCTTTAAAGAACCTCAGCAAGAGGTCATCCATCATAGAGAACAAGAACAAGTTCACCACACTCAGCAGAAAGGGTTCTAAGCGTTAAAAATGGAGGTTATTTTTGACAATAGTGGAACCCTATTTGGTGCTACATAGAACCATGTACACAAACTATATAGAACCATTAAAAGAGTTATTTAGGCGCCCACATGGTTCTTTGAGTTGCCATGTTTCTATAGAGCCGTTAGCTTTAATAAAGAACCTCTGAAGAACAGGGCTCTGAGTGGTCCTAGGCGCTGCCACTATGATCAGAGGATCGCTGGTTCGAATTCTGGGTCATGCTGCTTGCCATCAGCAGCCGAGGCCAGAGAGAGCACAATTGCCATCAGCGTCCAGAGCCAGAGGGAGCACAATTGCCATCAGCGGCCAGAGCCAGAGGGAGCACAATTGGCTTCAGGGTTGGGTTCATGGCAGTTCCACCCCACATCACTCCTAGTGTGATGTTGGTCAGCACAGGCGTTAGCTATTAGCTGTTGTATTGGAGTTGTATAGAACCTGGCATTTTCTTTCGAGCATGCTAGGCAATGCTGCATCAGTGGTAGTTCAAAAAGAGGTGGAGACTGGCTCCACAAGTCCAGGGATTGGGTAATTGGCCTTCTAAATTGGGTAGCAAGAAATGGGCTAAAATTATAAATAAATACATAAAAAAAAGATCATCTGGAGAAGCATAATTTTATAGGGTGTATCTTTGAGGGTGAGTTGTTGGGACCCCAGTTGAATGCATCTTTTCCACTGTGCATAACCGAGTCATACACAGCCAGATGGGAAGTGTCAGGTGCTTTTCCCCTCTACACATGTATGAGTGAGCACATCTCTGTGGGGGTGGGGAGTGGGGGGCACCTGGGGGGTGTGGTGGTGCTACGTCTACGGAAAAGCGCAGATTTGAGCGAGCGCTCATTTGCCACAGTGTTGTAAAGGCTGTAAAGGTTGCCAATCGGTGGCAATGGTTCTAGACAGCGATCAGCCAGACCATGGTTCCAATGGTATCTGTCAAGGGGTGGATCTATTAGGCAGCAAGTGAGCTGTCAGTTCTTCTAGTCCATGTGTTGGAAGAACTTCTCAGCGGATCTTCTGTGATCTTCTTCTGACCTCTGGGTCAGAACATCTTGTGGGCAGGCCTTGTGGGGTGTGGTCAGTAGCTTCACAGAAGGACAACTGGTGAACCGGGGACAGGGTCAAGGGTGCCCACGGGATCACTGATGCTCATGTAGGGCCTTAAAGAACCATTGAGATGCTCAGCTGGTTAGAGGGTCCTGGAAGACCCTTTCTAGACGGTTCTATGTGCAGAACCTTTTTAAAAGTGATTCCACAATGAAAGTGAAGAAACTGTCGCTACCAAGAACCCTTTCGTAGGGATGTGTACCTCGCAGGTGTGTGAAACTGGCTTCCGTTCAGTGGTAGGATGAACGTAGGTGCATGCAGGTGCATGCATGACAGTGTGCATATGCAGCATATGGGCTTTGAAGTGACGGCCGTGCGCCGTCCCTTCAGTTTGCAGAGCAAGGTTCTGCGATTCTTGGCTAGAGGCAGACCAAACCGTCTGTGCATGCTGTGTGTGTGTGTGTGTGTGTATGTGCACATGTGTAGGGTGCAGAAGCATGCTAGCTTGTCAGCAGGTGCTCTTTGTAAAAGGGAAATACAGAAGTGAGACTTATGGATCATTATCTTTACCACACTTCACAGTGTGTGTATGTAAAGGTGTGTGTGTGTGTGTGTGTTCTGAAGAGTGGGCACTATAAGGTGCTTTCTGTTGAGCTCCTAGACAACCGAGAAGTTGCTGCAGAAAGGAGCCGCCATATATTGGAGATAGCGATCCGTATTTCTCTTTCTTTTGACTGGTCTCTCGCGCTCTCTCGCGCGCACTCTCTCTCTCTCACCTTACGAACTGAAAATAACACTCTAACACATTGAATATGAAAGGGGGTTAATACAGGAAAGCACGGCCTGTAGACATGCGGCTTTTATAGAAGCTCAAATCACACCAACACTGACACCAACAAGGCTATGCTTGTTTAGCTGTCATTTATGATTCAGTGTAACTGCTCACTGTGAGCTGTTGATGAAACTACCTCCACCATGTTTGGAGGCTGTACTTTAGCCTGGCTAGCTCTCACTGTGAGTTGTTAATGAAACTACCTCCACCATGTTTGGAGGCTGTATTTAGTCTGGCTAGCTCTCACGGTGAGTTGTTGATGAAACTACCTCCACCATGTTTGAAGGCTGTGCTTTAGCCTGGCTAGTTCTCACTGTGAGTTGTTAATGAAACTACCTCCACCATGTTTGGAGGCTGTACTTTAGACTGGCTAGCTCTGACTGTGAGTTGCTGATGAAACTACCTCCACCATGTTTGGAGGCTGTACTTTAGACTGGCTAGCTCTGACTGTGAGTTGCTGATGAAACTACCTCCACCATGTTTGGAGGCTGTACTTGTACTTTAGAATGGCTAGCTCTCACTGTGAGCTGTTGATGAAACTACCTCCACCATGTTTGGAGGCTGTACTTTAGCCTGGCTAGTTCTCACTGTGAGTTGTTGATGAAACTACCTCCATCATATTTGGAGGCTGTACTTTAGTCTGGCTAGTTCTCACTGTGAGTTGTTGATGAAACTACCTCCACCATGTTTGGAGGCTGTACTTTAGTCTGGCTAGCTCTGACTGTGAGTTGTTGATGAAACTACCTCCACCATGTTTGGAGGCTGTACTTGTACTTTAGAATGGCTAGCTCTCACTGTGAGTTGTTAATGAAACTACCTCCACCATGTTTGGAGGCTGTTCTTTAGACTGGCTAGCTCTCACTGTGAGTTGTTAATGAAACTACCTCCACCATGTTTGGAGGCTGTACTTTAGCCTGGCTAGCTCTAACTGTGAGCTGTTGATAAAACTACCTCCACCATGTTTGGAGACTGTACTTTAGCCTGGCTAGCTCTCACTGTGAGCTGTTGATAAAACTACCTCCACCATGTTTGGAAGCTGTATGTCAGCCTGGCTAGATCTCACTGTGAGCTTTTGATGAAACTAGCTCCACCATGTTTGGAAGCTGTATGTCAGCCTGGCTAGATCTCACTGTGAGCTGTTGATGAAACTACCTCCACCCTGTTTGGAGGCTGTGCTTTAGCCTGGCTAGTTTTCACTGTGAGTTGTTGATGAAACTACCTCCATCATATTTGGAGGCTGTACTTTAGTCTGGCTAGCTCTGACTGTGAGTTGTTGATGAAACTACCTCCACCATGTTTGGAGGCTGTACTTTAGCCTGGCTAGCTCTCACTGTGAGTTGTTGATGAAACTACCTCCACCATGTTTGGAGGCTGTATGTCAGCCTGGCTAGATCTCACTGTGAGCTGTTGATGAAACTACCTCCACCCTGTTTGGAGGCTGTGCTTTAGTCTGGCTAGCTCTGACTGTGAGTTGTTGATGAAACTACCTCCACCATGTTTGGAGGCTGTACTTATACTTTAGAATGGCTAGCTCTCACTGTGAGTTGTTAATGAAACTACCTCCACCATGTTTGGAGGCTGTTCTTTAGAATGGCTAGCTCTCACTGTGAGTTGTTAATGAAACTACCTCCACCATGTTTGGAGGCTGTTCTTTAGACTGGCTAGCTCTCACTGTGAGTTGTTAATGAAACTACCTCCACCATGTTTGGAGGCTGTACTTTAGCCTGGCTAGCTCTAACTGTGAGCTGTTGATAAAACTACCTCCACCATGTTTGGAGACTGTACTTTAGCCTGGCTAGCTCTCACTGTGAGTTGTTGATGAAACTACCTCCACCATGTTTGGAGGCTGTATGTCAGCCTGGCTAGATCTCACTGTGAGCTGTTGATGAAACTATCTCCACCCTGTTTGGAGGCTGTGCTTTAGTCTGGCTAGCTCTGACTGTGAGTTGTTGATGAAACTACCTTCACCATGTTTGGAGGCTGTTTTTTAGCCTGACTAGCTTTCACTGTGAGTTGCTGATGAAACTACCTTCACCATGTTTGGAGGCTGTACTTTAGTCTGGCTAGCTCTCACTGTGAGTTGCTGATGAAACTACCTTCACCATGTTTGGAGGCTGTAGTTTAGTCTGGCTAGCTCTCACTGTGAGTTGTTAATGAAACTACCTTCACCATGTTTGGAGGCTGCACTTTAGTCTGGCTAGCTCTCACTGTGAGCTGTTAATGAAACTACCTCCACCATGTTTGGAGGCTGTACTTTAGACTGGCTAGCTCTCACTGTGAGTTGTTAATGAAACTACCTCCACCATGTTTGGAGGCTGTACTTTAGCCTGGCTAGCTCTCACTGTGAGTTGTTGATCTGCTTCAAATCAGCAGTCTATTACAGTCACCAAAAGGGAGATTCAGACAACACAGGAGGGAATGTTGTGAAACAGGGTATTTTAAGGAGAACTTGGAGAAACCGAAAGATGGCGTTACTATGGGAACACTAAAAACATTACTTGGATGTGTTAAACTACATTCAAATATGGTAAACAATTTTAACACAAGTAAATTATAACAGGGAGTTATATATATAATTAAACTGATTTCAAAAGAACATGCTTTTGGTCAACTTCTGTCGTTCCCATAGCAACAGCATCTGCTTCCATTCAATGCCAACTAACTGTCTTCACCACCCCATTGCAGCTTTAACATACTACTTCCATCACCAGCCATTTCATCAATTAACACCAGTGAATCAGTTCCACTGGCAGCCATCCATGCCTATGCAATAACACTACCTCCACCATGTTTGAGAGGAGATGATGGGTTATTGCCTCAGATAGTGATCTTTTCTGTTCCGTTCTCCATCCTCCAAGTTAGTCCTGGTTCAAATATATATGTTATATATAGTAAACATTACATTCAAATAATAAAGAACCACCAGGATACAGCTAATCAGCCAACTGTCCAATTACTTTTGACACTGTGAAAATGGAGGGACTTATTTTAGCTTAATTTAGATCCACAAACACGTGTCACTGTCCAAATACTTCTGGACCTGCCTGTATCTAAACACACATTTCTCTCCAAAGATCTCGTTCCACATGTTTACGCCTCGATCACAACGGTCTCTCTCAGGACTGGACAATTCATCGGAATTCTACGCAGTGGAATCGGAACATTTTCTAAACCGGACTTGTTTTTCGGAGACACTTCGTTATTGATGGCCGTGTTTTTCCACGGAGTCTGCGGTCAGCTGACGTCACAGCACGTTGCCGCGTCACCTGACCTTTCTGTCCTTTTCGCTGTTTGTCGAAAACACTATCTATGTGTGTGTGTGTGTGTGTGTGTGCTGAAGTGTGTGTGAATGAGCTCTTGTTGTTTGTTTATCTGTAGGCCGTGCTCATCTCTGTATGTGTTTTTTAAGTCACGGTTAACCCCCAAATTTCTCCGTCCCCCACCAATCACTCTACTGACATTTTCCATCCTTAAAGTCAGAGGCCTATTTTTATCTCGCTAGGGTGGGTGGGTGTGTGTTGTGTGTGTTGTGTATAAAGAAAATGCAGAAGTGACAAATGCAATCGCTGTATTAAAAAAACATGCTGTAAATGAGTGAGAGGTCTTCTCCCTCGCTTTTCATCAGCGTCCCCCTCATCGTCTCCAGCGCACAAAAGGTGTCAAATTCACCGAATTGTTCCTCTGGGGGAATTTATGTTGTTCTAGAGTAGCAGTGTGTGTAGCAGAGAGCACAGGCGTTCACTGGCGATACACATGTTGTCAGGTTCTGTGTCAACATGTGTTGAAAATTGCATTGGCTGTATATGGCGAGCGGCGCTTGGGCCCCATGATTGCCATTTTCAATATAGCTGCTGTATAAAGGGGCTTTACACCCCTCTAGCCCACGCCTGGCATTAGGCAGCATGGTGCCAACCGGTCCATGTTTGTTTATCTGCTCCAGGGAGCCCTGTTCTACTGGCAGTGCTTCTCCACAGGGAGTAGACAAGCCTTGTCAGTGACTGAATGCATTTATCAGTTAAGGAGTGTCCACAAACTTTTGGACATGGGACATATAGTGTATCTTCAACCCAACCCATGACCTGTTTCACATGTGCAGGCTCACTATTCCGAGGCCAAAAGGTCAGTGTACGCAATGTACGCAATTAGTCAGGAAATTGCATTGGCTGTATATGGCGAGCGGTGCTTGGTCCCCATGATTGCCATTTTCAATATAGCTGCTGTATAAAGGGGCTGCAATAATGACAGTCCCCAAAAAGCAACACATTCCACTAAACTGAATTTTAGACAAAACTACATGGTAGCTGATTGTCTAACGATGATTTAGGTTGCGACTTTTTGGTGGCATTTTTTCGATAACTATTTTTTTTACGATAAAATGTTATTTTTTAATAATATAACCGTTCTAAACCCTTCTACTGGTTTTCCCAGCTGGTCTCAGTCTGGACAATACTGATCTAGCCGTTTCTGGTCGGCTGGTCCGGGCAAAGAAAACCCCAAACAAACAAAAAAAGCATCCAGGGCATCCAATTGTAAGGGCTAATTTGAGCTTTACTTTAAAATGTCAATAAACACCCTATTAGTGTCTCTTGTTATGAAGTCCTATCCCATTAAAACACTGGACTCAAGCTAACATCATGACTGGGCTTTTTTTATTTACCCCTAGACCAACATCTGCAAGTGTACTGTTATTACTGTTATTGTAAATCAAAGCGTAATACTGTTACTAAATTGACAAAAGTATTGGGACACCTGCTCTCAGTCATTGTTTCTTCTGAAATCAAGGCTAGTAAAAAGAATCTGCTTTTGTTGAAGTAACTGTCTCTATTGTCCAGGGAAGAGGATTAGTGAGGATGTTGGATGATCACCTATGAACTCCCCTACTCATCCCAAAAGTATGGGATGGGGCATCACCATAACTCCAGAGAACAGCTCAATACTGGGGTGCTTTACACCCTTCTGGCCCACGCCTGGCATTAGGCAGCATGGTGCCCCATCCGGTTCAATTGTAGAGCCCTGTTCTACTGGCAGTGCTTCTCCACGGGGAGTAGACAAGCCTTGTTAGTGACTGAATGCATTTATCAGTTAAGGGGTGTACACAAACTTTTGGACATGGGACATGTAGTGTATCTTTAACCCATTCCCAGCACTTTTCTAGATAAAGTAACACCTCCATGACTGAAAGTAAGCGTGTGCTTGTTTCTTTGTGTGTCCTCAGGCCCGGAATAAACAGACGGGGGACATGACGGCCATAAAGGTCATTAAGATGGAGCCTGGTAAGGGTTTACGGCAGAGCTGTCCTGTGAGGAGTTTAAATGCTGAAGCTGCAAAGCTACAAAGAGAGTGTTTTTTTTAATGTAAAAAGTATCTTTTTGTTACATTTGAAATGAGACCCTGTCTGAAATGTTATAGATGTGATAAATGTCTTTAATACTGACCCAGTTAAACGCTAAGCTATACCCGGACTGTAGGTCAGAGGTTGGTAGACAGTTCCTCAAGGGTTCCTTAGTAAAGTGAATGGTTACATTTAAATAAGGTATTAGCATACTGTTACTACTACTACTACTACTACTACTACCCAAAAACGTTTGAAGTACTTTAGAAATATACTAACTACAATTATACTTCAATATACTTGGCTTTTTAAAAAGTTCAACAAACTATTGTTGTTATAAACATAAAGATGTTAGAATTGGACATAAATTGAAACATCAACCTCCCCTAAAGACTGTGTATTTGTGGTGTTTGGTTTTGTACTGGAAAACAGATTTATACTAGATTTATACTCTTTTATTTTGGTATTCAATACAAATTTTGTTTGAAAATTAATTAAGTATATTTTCTTAATCCTGAGTGGGAATGTTTTATCTGTGTAGTTTACTGGTTATGTTTATGATAGTTAACTTCACTGTCAACTGTACATACAACACAGTTAACGATGTATGTATACATTTAGTTCATACATAAGTTACATTTATACATTTACGGTTATGTAATTTAAATATAAAATAAATACCTAAATGGAAACTAGTAGTATACTTTAAAGTGCATAAATCTAAACAGTAAACTTTACGTAGTTCTTTACGTTCACCTAAAGAAACCTTAGCAGCATACTTACAGTTTAAAACTATTAAACTAGTAGTTTACAAGGTACTTGTACAAGGTACTGTACTTAAAAGTCATTTAGTTTTATAAACAAAAAAGTGAGCTAGAAGTATATAACTGTTATATAACTAGTACCTATACGTTCATTTACAGTGCAATTCACAGTAAAGTTGTAGAACAAAATAACACTTTTATGTATCCTCCTACTTAAGTATACTTTCATAAACTAAACAGTGGACTAATTTAGTCCCGAGAATGATTTAAGTAGTATTTAAGTAAATTATAAATAAATACTTGAACTTTTATAGCTGAAGTTTACTTAATATAATGAACTTTAAATATGCGTTTTTTTGTAGGAAAAGCCTGTACTAATATACTAAAATACTTTTTAAAAACTGTATTGTTACTTTTATTGTAATTCAAGAAATGTACACATTCAAATGGTCAGTTGTGATGTCAGTTCTATAAAAAACACTGACTTTGTTAAAAAACCCTTGAAAAGTAGGTTTGGTGTAAAATTGTGGTTCATTGTAAAAAAAAAAACTCTTATTACTTTACAGTGGTGGTGAATGGAACTATGTTACACACACACACACACACACACACATATATATAATATTTTTTATTTCTTATTTTTTTATATTATTATTATTTTTTAAAATAGCAATTTTCTACACCAGTGAACCTACACAAATATTGTTTATATTACATATAGTGGATTTTAGGTCAAGACCTTCTCAAACCTATGGTAAAACAATGTCTAACTTTCAGTGATGGTGTTTTTAGCAGCTTCAGATCTGTCAGCAGATCAGTCTGCTTCCATTCACCACTACTGTAAACAACCCCAGCAAACCACTCAGAGTGACTATTTTTACTCTGTAACGGTTTAATTATGCAGGAGTTCCCCAGTTAACATATCTTGCTGAGCCTTATAAACTCAAAACATGATGAACTGAATGAGTTTCGATAAGACTAAAAGGGTTCATTGATTTACACGTGTAGAAGTAGGCTACTGCTTGGCCTTGTTTCCCCCAAATGTGATGAGGTCATGTTGACTGTTAGCGGCAGTGTTCAAACTGATACTCGGTCCCTCGTGTTTCAATGTGGTCTTCATCTACGGCATTTTCGGTAAACCGGTTCACTTTATTCATTAACCATCACAGATTTCGAGTGCTGATCTAGATCGAGATCTAGAACTCTGATTTTAGCCACTGATCTCAGATAGCGAGCGAATGTCAGTCGGCTAGCTTGATAAGATCGGCATCCTGCTGACTGGTCCACCCCTAGACCCCCCCAGTTTGTTGTGATCTTGTGTACAGATGTGATCTTGAGAAAAAAAAATTCGGAAACTGAAAATTAATTATTAATTACTACCTTTATGAAGGATAACAAAAGTAAAAAATGAAGGCAATAAGGACGTTGGACTGTGGAGGGCATACACGTGGCAGCGTTAGCATTCAGTGCAAAAACACAAAACTAGAAAGAGCTGTTGTGTGGTTCACTGTACAAACAGATTCAGCAGGAATCCAGAGCTTCATTGCTTCAAGAGAAGAGAAGCTTATGGACTGCTCTGAAAACAGGTGGAAAAAAACAAGCCCACTGTAGCTGCAAATTCAGTGACATGCTAAGTTCGATTAAAGGGGAAAGCAAGCAAACCTGGATGAGCCAGTCTACTAAATGAGCCCGGAAAACAGTGGAGAACTCGCCTAAGAGCGCTTCCTCGACTCTCTCGGTATAATTTGACCCTTAGTTAGCTGGACGTTCCTGGCTACATAGCGCTGTCCATCGGCCACTGTCCATCTTTAGTAATGTGGCAATGGATTGCTGTTGAGTCCAACGGTCTTCAACTCGGCTTAACCACAGATGGGCCGCCTAGAAAACATTGGACAAACTACTTAAGCCCCGCCTTGTCAGCTGGTCAACAATTACCTGCATCTAAGTGAAGCCGCTGGTCAAACTGGTTCCCATCACAGCCGACTGGCCACAGCCTAAAGTACCTGAACGTAAATGTAAATAATCACAAATCAGTTTGACTTCATCTGACTTTTGTCTTTTACTTTATTTATGTATTTGTTAATATTTCGTTTGTATATTAACATGAAAATACATTTTAAAAACGTGATGTAACAGGGTGGTAAAGGAAGTTCTTCAGTCTGAAACTGTGGTGGAACCTCTTCAAGGAACCTTCAAGGAACCTTTTTCTTCTAAAACAAATTATTTCCTTCAAGGTTCCTCAAAGCACCTTAAGATGTTTCTTTCGAAGAACCTCCAAAAGTGGTCCTCTGTCCGCTTACCCCATGTTTGCTGTTGTTCTCTCTCCTCTCAGAGGACGACTTCTCAGTGATCCAACAGGAAATCGTGATGGTGAAGAGCTGCAAGCACAACAACATTGTGGCGTACCATGGCAGCTACATCAGGTGAGATGGGGGGTGGGGGGTGGGGGTGGGGTCTGGTGTGAAACGCTTCACTGTAGCGCAAATCACCCACTCTGATTTCTTCACACTGGTGGCGGATGAAACTATGCGTCGGTTGCCATGACAACAACAAATAACCAAAATAGCCATTTTTATTTATTGTCCAATGACAATAAATAAAAGCTACACAGGTCGTCTGGGAATTATGACGATGTAAAAAAAAAAAGAAGCGGCAAATTTAAATAAACGGCAAAGTCTTTTATTGGGGACTACTTTTTGCCGCGCTACGGCCTGCATGTGTCCCTCCACCAGGAATGGATTTTTAGGCCTAAACTCTGGTAAAAGAGTGTGTTGGGCATCAGGGACTGTATTCCTCACTATTAGGTGGGCTAACTGTCTGTGAGGGAGCTTTCGGAGGCGTGCTACATCTGGTTCAGACGTCTTTAGAGTGGAGCGTTTCGCAAACAGACCCCTCGGAAAGACGCTGTTGACATTTTTTAAATCACTCAATGCTGGATGAAGCCGTGAATGAAGACGCTGGTGTGTCTCCTCTAGGGCGAATAAACTGTGGATTTGTATGGAGTACTGTGGAGGAGGCTCCCTGCAGGATGTCTACCATGGTGCGTGGTATCGGTTTATAATATTAACAATATCGCCAGGTCCGTGGTTACGGGTTATAGGTTGCAGTAGCTCTTCAGTGTCTCTCTCTCTCTATCTCTCTCTCTCTTTCTCTCTCAGTTACGGGCCCTCTCTCAGAGCTGCAGATAGCGTATGTGTGTCGAGAGATGCTGCAGGTGAGGTCACACCTATGTACACGCTTCCGGACTGTACTGTAGTGCGATTACCAATCAGTGTGTTTTCTAAGACTCGCCTCTCTCGTTAACAGGGGTTAGACTACCTACACGGTCAGAAGAAGATCCACAGGGACATCAAGGTAACTACAACTGGAATATTAATATTAGTAGGGTCTTTAGTATAATGACTGGATGAAGTAGGGTGGTGGCAGTGTCCCGTTACTGGAGATGCTTTTCCTAGGAGGCACTGGGTGAAGTAGGGTGGTGGCAGCGTCCCGTTACTGGAGATGCTTTTCCTAAGGGGCACCGGGTGAAGTATGGTGGTGGCAGCGTCCCGTTACTGGAGATGCTTTTCCTAAAGGGGCACTGGATGAAGTATGGTGGTGGCAGCGTCCCGTTACTGGAGATGCATTTCCTAAGGGGCACTGGGTGAAGTAGGGTGGTGGCAGCGTCCCGTTACTGAAGATGCTTTTCCTAAAGGGGCACTGGGTGAAGTATGGTGGTGGCAGCGTCCCGTTACTAGAGATGTTTTTCTTAAGGGGCACTGGGTGAAGTAGGGTGGTGGCAGCGTCCCGTTACTGGAGATGCTTTTCCTAAGGGGCACTGGATGAAGTAGGGTGGTGGCAGCGTCCCGTTACTGGAGATGCTTTTCCTAAAGGGGCACTGGGTGAAGTAGGGTGGTGGCAGTGTCCCGTTACTGGAGATGCTTTTCCTAAGGGGCACTGGGTGAAGTATGGTGGTGGCAGCGTCCCGTTACTGGAGATGCTTTTCCTAAAGGGGCACTGGGTGAAGTAGGGTGGTGGCAGCGTCCCGTTACTGGAGATGCTTTTCCTAAGGGGCACTGGGTGAAGTATGGTGGTGGCAGCGTCCCGTTACTGGAGATGCTTTTCCTAAGGGGCACTGGGTGAAGTATGGTGGTGGCAGCGTCCCGTTACTGGAGATGCTTTTCCTAAGGGGCACTGGGTGAAGTATGGTGGTGGCAGCGTCCCGTTACTGGAGATGCTTTTCCTAAGGGGCACTGGGTAAAGTATGGTGGTGGGAGCGTCCTGTTACTGGAATGCTTTTCCTAAAGGGGCACTGGGTGAAGTATGGTGGTGGCAGTGTCCCGTTACTGGAGATGCTTTTCCTAAGGGGCACTGGGTGAAGTAGGGTGGTGGCAGCGTCCCGTTACTGGAGATGCTTTTTCTAAGGGGCACTGGGTGAAGTATGGTGGTGGCAGCGTCCCGTTACTGGAGATGCTTTTCCTAAGGGGCACTGGGTGAAGTATGGTGGTGGCAGCGTCCCGTTACTGGAGATGCTTTTCCTAAGGGGCACTGGGTGAAGTATGGTGGTGGCAGTGTCCCGTTACTGGAGATGCTTTTCCTAAGGGGCACTGGGTGAAGTATGGTGGTGGGAGCGTCCCGTTACTGGAGATGCTTTTCCTAAGGGACACTGGGTGAAGTAGGGTGGTGGCAGCGTCCCGTTACTGGAGATGCTTTTCCTAAGGGGCACTGGGTGAAGTAGGGTGGTGGGAGCTTCCCGTTACTAGAGATGCTTTTCCTAAGGGGCACTGGGTGAAGTATGGTGGTGGCAGCGTCCCGTTACTGGAGATGCTTTTCCTAAGGGGCACTGGGTGAAGTATGGTGGTGGGAGCGTCCCGTTACTGGAGATGCTTTTCCTAAAGGGGCACTGGGTGAAGTATGGTGGTGGCAGCGTCCCGTTACTGGAGATGCTTTTCCTAAGGGGCACTGGGTGAAGTATGGTGGTGGCAGCGTCCCGTTACTGGAGATGCTTTTCCTAAGGGGCACTGGGTGAAGTATGGTGGTGGCAGCGTCCCGTTACTGGAGATGCTTTTCCTAAGGGGCACTGGGTGAAGTATGGTGGTGGGAGCGTCCCGTTACTGGAGATGCTTTTCCTAAGGGACACTGGGTGAAGTAGGGTGGTGGCAGCGTCCCGTTACTGGAGATGCTTTTCCTAAGGGGCACTGGGTGAAGTAGGGTGGTGGGAGCGTCCCGTTACTGGAGATGCTTTTCCTAAGGGACACTGGGTGAAGTATGGTGGTGGCAGTGTCCCGTTACTGGAGATGCTTTTCCTAAGGGGCACTGGGTAAAGTATGGTGGTGGGAGCGTCCCGTTACTGGAGATGCTTTTCCTAAGGGGCACTGGGTGAAGTAGGGTGGTGGGAGCGTCCCGTTACTGGAGATGCTTTTCCTAAGGGACACTGGGTGAAGTATGGTGGTGGCAGTGTCCCGTTACTGGAGATGCTTTTCCTAAGGGGCACTGGGTGAAGTATGGTGGTGGCAGCGTCCCGTTACTGGAGATGCTTTTCCTAAAGGGGCACTGGGTGAAGTATGGTGGTGGCAGCGTCCCGTTACTGGAGATGCTTTTCCTAAGGGGCACTGGGTGAAGTAGGGTGGTGGGAGCGTCCCGTTACTGGAGATGCTTTTCCTAAGGGACACTGGGTGAAGTAGGGTGGTGGGAGCGTCCCGTTACTGGAGATGCTTTTTTAGCATGTCAAGCTCTTTAATGTGTTGCTTTTTTAATTTTTTTTTTATTTGCAGGGTGCAAATATTCTCCTGAACGACCAGGGCGAAGTTAAATTAGGTAAGTGTCAGCATTTTTTCCAGCGTTTTCAGTCTATCATTAAATTTGAACGTTGGGAGACTGTTTATTTAACTTGAAATTAATTTATTAATATATTAATTTAAAGCCTTTGTCAGTTGAAATTCTTATTTTCTTATTCACACATTTTCAGCGGATTTCGGAATATCGGCCCAGATAACCGCCACGTTTGCACGTCGGATGTCCTTCATAGGCACTCCATATTGGTAAGGTCAAGTCGGAATGCATTCGGAACGTTTATTTAGTTTCACATGCTTTACATTTCCTATTTTATACTTAAAAATGCTCGTTTTTAGACTAATTTTAATTGTGAAATTGATGCTATTTTTGATTATGTATGAATCTACTTCTTAAAACATCTATGCACACGTAACCTTGACCTCGAATTTCTGTGAATTCGTACAATGGGAAACTGTGTTTAACTGCAACAGCTAGAACATCTTAATTGTATCGTATGAAGGTGCAGGTGTGTTGTTGGTAGGTGGAGATGATTAGGTAGTGGCATTTTAGGGCCCCTGTCAGTTATAGACCCTTAGAGGAGCCATAGCCTAAATGTCTAATTCCTAGATTGTCCAAATGTGATCAGTAATGCATATTAATGAGGTCATAAACTCTAAACACACTTAAAAGCACTGGTAGTAACATGGACAACAGTGACCCACATACCTCCAGGCTGTTAAAGCTCAGATGTTGCTGGTTCCTGATCTTATTGTGGGTTCTCCATCAGTCAGTGTTCCACCTGCCAGCTTCAGCAGAGATCTTTGAGTAATTTAACTGCAATTGAACACCAACAGGAGCTTTTATTGACCACTAAAGACCCTCGGATCCGACAACAAGTGCAACAAGTGTCCATACGTTATTAATAAATGCACACAGAGCATCTGAGATGATGGAAAAAATCCAACCAACCAGACTGGGGTCTTGACTGAGGTTCAATAACAGAAACCATCTGAGAAAGATAGATCTGCTGAGGCTCAGAACACTGAGCTATGTGGATATGGGCTCTCTGTTTGGGAATATGGTGCTAGAACCTGTTGTGTTCTGCAGGATGGCGCCTGAGGTGGCCGCGGTGGAGATTAAAGGGGGCTACAACGAGCTGTGTGATATCTGGTCTGTGGGGATTACAGCTATAGAGCTGGCTGAGCTGCAGCCGCCGCTGTTTGATGTTCACCCGCTGAGGTAACAGCAGGCCGACATGATGTAAAAACACACACACACACACACACACACACACACACAGGGCTAAAACCTTCCCCGTATTCCTGCTCAGTGTTTGTTTGTAAGATGCAATCAAATCGTACACTGTTTTCCACTTAAATTAGACCAAGGCAAGGCATTCTACACCCCTAAAAACGAAGGTGCTAGCGCTATCTACAATAGGGTTCTTTGAGCAATGCCATAGAGGAGCCATTTTTCTAGGAGATGAAGCATGAAGAACCTTTAAACTGGTAAAGTTATTACTAAGAGTGGAGCTACACACACACACACACACACACACACACACAAGCCTAGTCTTTCCCCATCCTCCCACACAGTGATGTCATATGCGTGTGTGTGTGTGTGTGTGTGTGTCAGGGAGATGAATTGGGTATGTTCCTACACACACAAAGACAAACACACACACACACACACACACACACACAGATGCGAGCACACAGAAACTTTTGTTTCATTTTGTTCCAGACGCACTCGCGCCCACCCCGACTGCAGGCGCGAGTGTCTCACTACGTACTGTCTGTAGATTTGCGAAGGTGAAGGAGCTTTAGGAGCTCTGAAGGAGACCGTGGTCAGTCACTGAATAGAGGTTTAATCAACGTCGGAGGGTCAACGTTAGCTTCGAACATCCAGTCTGTACAAATCCGTGTAAATCAGCCCTGCTTTTCATAAATATATTTGCATAAATAAATTCATACATCTGCACAAACAAACGTGTCCCAAATACGTAAGAAAGTACAGCCAGCTGTAAAAGGTTTTGCTAGCATAACCCAGGTAGCGCTAGTGGTGTGCTAGCTAGCGTTTTTGGGGTTTATTTAGCTAGCTAGCTCCTAAAGTCTAAAAGTAGTGACAGGATATAAGAAATAAGAAGAAATAACTGCTAAATCTGTTAGCTAGTACTGTTAGCTAGTGCTAGCTACACTAGGCTAGCTGAAGGCCTCTACTTCTAAGTGTTTGTGAGGGAAGATGCAATAAAATAAAGCAATAATTATTCTAAAAAGACAAACTTACTTTGTTTTACAAGTAAATAAACCTTATCTGTAGAGTCTGAGATAATAACTGCTAAATATGTTAGCTAGTTAGCTAGTGCTAGCTACACTAGGCTAGCTGGCGGCCTCTACTTCTAAGTGTTTGTGAGGGAAGATGCAATAAAATAAAGCAATAATTATTCTAAAAAGACAAACTTACTTTGTTTTACAAGTAAATAAACCTTATCTGTAGAGTCTGAGATAATAACTGCTAAATATGTTAGCTTGTTAGCTAGTGCTAGCTACACTAGGCTAGCTGAAGGCCTCTACTTCTAAGTGTTTGTGAGGGAAGATGCAATAAAATAAAGCAATAATTATTCTAAAAAGACAAACTTACTTTGTTTTACAAGTAAATAAACCTTATCTGTAGAGTCTGAGATAATAACTGCTAAATCTGTTAGCTAGTTAGCTAGTGCTGGCTACACTAGGCTAGCTGAAGGCCTCTACTTCTAAGTGTTTGTGAGGGAAGATGCAATAAAATAAAGCAAAAAATGGGCTAAAAAGACAAATGTACACTGTTTTACAAGTAAATAAACCATATCTGTAGCGTCTGAGATAATAACTGCTAAATCTGTTAGCTAGTACTGTTAGCTAGTGCTGGCTACACTAGGCTAGCTGGCGGCCTCTACTTCTAAGTGTTTGTGAGGGAAGATGCAATAAAATAAAGCAATAATTATTCTAAAAAGACAAACTTACTTTGTTTTACAAGTAAATAAACCTTATCTGTAGCGTCTGAGATAATAACTGCTAAATCTGTTAGCTAGTTAGCTAGTGCTAGCTACACTAGGCTAGCTGAAGGCCTCTACTTTTAAGTGTTTGTGAGAGAAGATGCAATAAAATAAAGCAATAATTATTCTAAAAAGACAAACTTACTTTGTTTTACAAGTAAATAAACCATATCTGTAGAGTCTGAGATAATAACTGCTAAATCTGTTAGCTAGTTAGCTAGTGCTAGCTACACTAGGCTAGCTGAAGGCCTCTACGTCTAAGTGTTTGTGAGGGAAGATGCAATAAAATAAAGCAATAATTATTCTAAAAAGACAAACTTACTTTGTTTTACAAGTAAATAAACCATATCTGTAGAGTCTGAGATAATAACTGCTAAATCTGTTAGCTAGTTAGCTAGTGCTGGCTACACTAGGCTAGCTGAAGGCCTCTACTTCTAAGTGTTTGTGAGAGAAGATGCAATAAAATAAAGCAATAATTATTCTAAAAAGACAAACTTACTTTGTTTTACAAGTAAATCAACCATATCTATAGAATCTGAGGAAATAACTCTGCTAGCTAGTGCTAGTTAGCTAGTGCTAGCTTCACGGATAATAAAGAAATCAATAAAGCAAATGGGCCAAAAAAGACAAATTTACACTGTTTTGCAAGTAAATAAACTTTATCTGAAGAGTCTGAGAAATCAACTCATTATCATAACACAATAATAACACCGTTAGCTAGCGCTAGCTAAACTTGCTGGAAGATTTTACTGTTACGCTTTTGTGAGGGAAGATGTAATCAAATAGAGTGGAAATTGGGCAAAATAGAAACTAAATGTACCTCATGATATTTAAAAATCGTAAAATCCATTCTAACGTTAGCTAGCTAGCGCCCCACGCTACTAACAGGAAAGGTAAACTAGTGTATGCGCCGTGCTAGCCTGACATTATCGGAGCAATTAAAGTAATGCTTTTTCATTAACAGATGAAGACTAGCTAGCTAAACTCCTCAATCACAACCAGGCATCAGTAATGTAAAGGTAATTTAGTTACTGCTTTAAAATAATCAATATTCAGTCGAACCGGGTGTTTGTTTGTTTGTTTTTTTACCTCGGAGGCAGTCATTAGCTTTCATTGATACTTTACTGTTGATCCAACATAGTACTGATATTACAATTTCAACATCAACTAACATGATGATTCTGATTAAAATTCAACGATTTTAAACGTAAGCGGTATATTAATATGGTATTATGCTGGATTGTGTTTTCAGGGTGCTGTTTCTAATGTCAAAGAGTGGATACCAGCCTCCCAAACTCAAAGACAAGTCCAAGTGGTAAGATGACTTTTCCCCACTTTATTAGAACAGCATGAGTCTGGAAATGATTGGCGTTGCGGTTTAATCATGGTGCCGTTATTGTTGTTTATACTTGTACAGTGCATATTCCTTATCTTAGAGGGTCCGGCCATGCTACAGAGCAGTAAAGGCCTTGTCCAAGGACCCAACACTGCCAGTTTATTGAACATGGGTATCGAACCCACAACCCTGTGATCAGTAACCCAACGCTTCAACCACTGTCTATTACATTTGCCAGAGCATTAAGGGCCTTGCTCAAGGACCCAACACTGCCAGCTTATTGAACATGGGTATCGAACCCACAACCCTGTGATCAATAACCCAGCGCTTCAACCACTGTCTATTACATTTGCCAGAGCATTAAGGGCCTTGCTCAAGGACCCAACACTGCCAGCTTATTGAACATGGGTATCGAACCCACAACCCTGTGATCAATAATCCAGCGCTTCAACCACTGTCTATTACATTTGCCAAAGCATTAAGGGCCTTGCTCAAGGACCCAACACTGCCAGCTTATTGAACATGGGTATCGAACCCACAACCCTGTGATCAATAACCCAATGCTTCAACCACTGTCTATTACATTTGCCAGAGCATTAAGGGCCTTGCTCAAGGACCCAACACTGCCAGTTTATTGAACATGGGTATCGAACCCACAACCCTGTGATCAATAACCCAACGCTTCAACCACTGTCTATTACATTTGCCAGAGCATTAAGGGCCTTGCTCAAGGACCCAACACTGCCAGCTTATTGAACATGGGTATCGAACCCACAACCCTGTGATCAATAATCCAGCGCTTCAACCACTGTCTATTACATTTGCCAAAGCATTAAGGGCCTTGCTCAAGGACCCAACACTGCCAGCTTATTGAACATGGGTATCGAACCCACAACCCTGTGATCAATAACCCAGCGCTTCAACCACTGTCTATTACATTTGCCAGAGCATTAAGGGCCTTGCTCAAGGACCCAACACTGCCAGCTTATTGAACATGGGTATCGAACCCACAACCCTGTGATCAATAATCCAGCGCTTCAACCACTGTCTATTACATTTGCCAGAGCATTAAGGGCCTTGCTCAAGGACCCAACACTGCCAGCTTATTGAACATGGGTATCGAACCCACAACCCTGTGATCAATAACCCAGCGCTTCAACCACTGTCTATTACATTTGCCAGAGCATTAAGGGCCTTGCTCAAGGACCCAACACTGCCAGCTTATTGAACATGGGTATCGAACCCACAACCCTGTGATCAATAATCCAGCGCTTCAACCACTGTCTATTACATTTGCCAGAGCATTAAGGGCCTTGCTCAAGGACCCAACACTGCCAGCTTATTGAACATGGTTATCGATCCCACAACCTTGTGATCAGTAACCCAAAGTTCCAACCACTGTCTGTTACATTTGCCAGAGCATTAAGGGCCTTGCTCAAGGACTCAACACTGTCAGCTTATTGAACATGGGTATCGAACCCACAACCCTGTGATCAATAACCCAGCGCTTCAACTACTGTCTGTTACATTTGCCAGAGCATTAAGGGCCTTGCTCAAGGACCCAACACTGCCAGCTTATTGAACATGGTTATCGATCCCACAACCTTGTGATCAGTAACCCAAAGTTCCAACCACTGTCTGTTACATTTGCCACAGCATTAAGGGCCTTGCTCAAGGACTCAACACTGTCAGCTTATTGAACATGGGTATCGAACCCACAACCCTGTGATCAATAACCTAGCACTCCAACCACTGTCTGTTACATTTACAAGTTGTTATTTGACATAAAAATATTAAGGGTGTGACTTTAGTTGGGGTTGAGAAAGCCTATTTACCACCCTGTTATTTCACCTCAGAGAGAACAACATACTGGCTGTGACTAAAATAGCTCCCTGTTTACGGGCATTTTCCCACAATGCACTCTTAGCTCACTATGCAGACTGAACATGGACCAGAATGCGTAACGAATCTCTCGTTACTAAGCAACCGACAGTGGAATGAAACGGAGCCGACCACATTTGCTCATTTAAGCCAGTGATAGTTACGAGCCACTGGATGCCACACGTATCAGATATTTTCCCATGTAGTTCATTAACAGTTGGTTTAGGTTACTCAGCAACATCATAGCCAAAGTTTAGAAAGCACTGTATACCGGGCCCTGATGCATCAGCCAGCAGACACCAGTACCTCCAGCGTTGCCCTGGAGTGTGGAGAATGTGCCAGCTATTGGCCAGGGCAAGGCCAATTGTGCTCTCTCTTGCGGCCTTGGCTGACGATGGCTAGCAGGATGACCGGGATTCGAACTAGCAAACAAGTCCTGATCGACTGAATCTCATGTTTATTCGTTTTTCACCAAACTTCTTTAAATGTAACACCCCTTATGAGTGTAGTAGTGTGTAATAGGTAATATGTGTGTGTGTGTGTGTGTGTGTGTGTGTGTGTGTTTTAGGTCGTCGGTTTTTTATAATTTTGTGAAGACGATGCTAATCAGGAACCCCAAAAAGAGACCAAGTGCCAAGAAGATGCTCACAGTGAGTACATACACTTACAAACACACACACACACACACACACACACACACTTACACACATGCAATACTGGCTTCATCTCTCTCTACCTCTTTCAGCACCTGTTCGTGACCCAGCCGTGTCTGAGGCAGGAATTAACCCTGGAGCTGCTGGACAAACTGCGGCATCCTGAGAAACTGAAGGAATGTTTACAACCAGACGATGAAGACATCGAGGTACTTCAACATAGCAACGCTAGCCTAGTGTTTTTAGCCGTTAACTAAAGAAGCACACGTCCGATACCAAACATGTCTCCGTCCATCAGCTGCATCTGGGGTCAGTGATCAATCATGTTGATTTGATTTGATACCAGACTGGTCCTTTAAGGTAGCTACAGCGCTCACCCTGGATATGGTCTTGACTATATCACATGTGCCCAGGCGGGGAACTGAACTGGGGGGCAGCAGAGTTACCCACCGTTGTTCTACTGTACCCTTGCATGTAACACATCCCTGTGCCTGATATCATTCCACAGATGACGGTGCCGACCTCTCTCCGAAGAATTCACTCCATAAACCGACACAACCAGGCCGAGAGAACCAACTCTGACATCAGCAGTAAGAGTCGCTCATTCTGCTCCTTCTTTCACTACCGATGTCCCCTATCTCTCTCTCTCTCTCTCTCTCTCTCTCTGTCTCTCTCTCTTATTCTAAAGCCAGTTTCCTCCCTTTCAGTGGAACAGATCTACACACAGAGACCCACAAGCAACAAGAAAGAGTCGCCAGATGCTACAGTGAGTGTGTTCGCTCGTGTGTGTTGGAATTACTGCGTTAGCCTCACGGTTACAGTTTTGCTTCACAGTTAAGTTTAAGGTCACAGTGAGGGTTAGAATGAGTGTGTGTGTGTGTGTGTGTGTGTGTGTGTGACAGTGTAGAAGTTGGAACATATTTCTTCAGAAAGTTAAACAGATATATACTCGTATTCAATGAAGCGCTTATACTGAACACACATATTTCCCCTGTTGCTATAGTTACAGCCCTCAAGTGGATGCCAGTGGGTGGGCTCTCCAGGTACTCCACCCAAAGTCCCAGGCAGGTAAGCGCTGCTGTCCAGAGAACAACCTAACATCTAACAGAGTGGTGAGGGCAAAGGTAGAAAACTATTAATATTAATATTACAATATAACAGCAATAATAATAATAATAACAGCAATAATAAGTGCAATAATAATAACAGCATCAATCATAATAACAGCAATAATATTAACAAAATAATAATAATAATAATAATAACATAAACAAAACTAATAATAATATTAATAACAGCAATATTAATAATACTAATCATAATAACTGTAAAAATAATAACAGTATTAATAATAATAGCAATAATAATAATACCCACAATAATATTAACAAATAAAATAATAATAATAACAGCAATAATAATAATAATAATAATAACAATTTTAACAAATTAAATAATATAATAATAACAGCAATGGTAATAATAATAACCTTTTGCTTACACATAGTGGATCACTTCTTCTTTGCATAGCAACTAAACAGTGTCCTATCTCTTATATGTTTGTTTTAGTTACTATATTATATCATATTATGTCATTTTATTATATATGTTTATTGATTATATATCTTCATCTAAATGTCTAAAATGCTCTAGGTTCAGATAGACACATCATGATGAGTTATTTTAAATAACATATAATACATGTAATTCCATCCTTTTGACAGGGGCGACAGCACAGACACGGATGACGACTATGACGATGTGGAAATGTAGGAGTTTCTCCATTTATTTATTTATTTATTTATTTAAAATGTTACATTTTTTCCAAGCTTTTTAATATTTATCTTTTTTTTTATTCATGGATATATGTAAATACCTGGTCACCAACACACATGTCTACATTCCCATTTAGGTGCTCTGTGATAAACAAGGAAAGAATATTAAATAATTATTATTTTGATTAAATTGATAAAAAAAAAAAAACAACCCTGTAGAAACCTGTAGAAAATACTAAGACTGTAATTAAAGAGCTTCGATGCATCGGCTAGTGGTGGCCAGCACCACCCTGGAGAGAGAAAGGCCAGTTGTGCTCTCTCGGGCCCCGGCTGCCGATGGCTAGCAGCAGCATGAGCGGGATTCGAACCAGCGAATGGTTCGAATCCCCTGCAGGCTCCGCCCACAAATGTGTCCATTCCTAGTGAAAACTCTCTTGTTTTTCCTTTAATGTGGAATTTTAATAGGAAAGTAGCTCCGGAAGAATATTCTGAACATTTGTGGGTGGAGCCTGGATAGCTTGGACTCAGATTTCTGGCGGTGGCGGTGAACTGAACCATTGAACCAGACATCACCTTGAGCTCAACCCAAATTCAGCCACATTATTTACTGTCCAACCCACCAGTGAACCTGAGCGCTAGGTTTTTATGGATTGTTGATGGTGGTGCAATAATGGCAAATCTGGACAAACAAGTTTTCTGGGGACTATTTTCTGTAGCACCTCGCATGTATCCCTCCACCCTGACTGGATTTTAAGGAGGCCAGAGGGACAGTAAACAGTGTTTTGGGCATCAGGCCGTGTCTTCATCACCATTAGGTGGACAGACTTTCGGTGAGGGAGCTTTTAGAGGTCCACATGATTAAGAGGTCACCTGATTCACCACCACTGTAAACTCCAGTTCTGACTGAGCGATTCCCCGAGAATCAGACTGTTTGTGTTCGTGGATTAATGTTTAATGAAGTGTGTTTTTCCTGTTCTGTCCCACAGACCGATCAGCCATTTCACCAGGTACACACACACACACACACACACACACACACACACACACTGTCAGAACCTAACAAATATATGAGAGTAAAAAATAAACTGAGCTAATTCCAAATTCTCTCTCCCCACAAATCTCTCTCTGTCTCTCACTCTGGGTCTCTCTCTTTCTCTCTCACCACTCCTCCACCCCCATAGTAACACACTGCCTGCTGGTGATGTTCCTCCTCCTCTTCCTCCAAAGGTATGGGTGGGGCTAAAATGCTAGTCTGAATGGGCAGGTATAAACTGCTGTAGGCTGAATGGGTGGAGCTAAACTGCTATTGTCTGAATGGGCGGGTCTAAACTGCTGTAGGCTGGATGGGTGGAGCTAATCTGCTGTAGTCTGAATGGGCAGGTATAAACTGCTGTAGGCTGAATGGGCAGGTCTAAACTGCTGTAGGCTGGATGGGTGGAGCTAATCTGCTGTAGTCTGAATGGGCAGGTATAAACTGCTGTAGGCTGAATGGGTGGAGCTAAACTGCTGTAGTCTGAATGGGCAGGTATAAACTGCTGTAGGCTGAATGGGCAGGTCTAAACTGCTGTAGGCTGGATGGGTGGAGCTAATCTGCTGTAGGCTGAATGGGCAGGTATAAACTGCTGTCGGCTGAATGGGTGGAGCTAAACTGCTGTAGTCTGAATGGGTGGAGCTAAACTGCTGTAGGCTGGATGGGTGGAGCTAATCTGCTGTAGGCTGAATGGGTGGAGCTAAACTGCTGTAGGCTGAATGGGCAGGTATAAACTGCTGTAGGCTGAATGGGCAGGTCTAAACTGCTGTAGGCTGGATGGGTGGAGCTAATCTGCTGTAGTCTGAATGGGCAGGTATAAACTGCTGTCGGCTGAATGGGTGGAGCTAAACTGCTGTAGGCTGGATGGGTGGAGCTAAACTGCTGTAGTCTGAATGGGTGGAGCTAAACTGCTGTAGTCTGAATGGGCAGGTCTAAACTGCTGTAGTCTGAATGGGCGGGTCTAAACTGCTGTAGTCTGAATGGGCAGGTCTAAACTGCTGTAGTCTGAATGGGCAGGTCTAAACTGATCTAGGCTGAATGGGTGGAGCTAAACTGCTATAGTCTGAATGGACGTGTCGAAACTGCTGTAGGCGTAATGGGCGGGGCTTAATTACTTTAGACAGATTGGGTGGGGGTTAACTGCTGTAGGCTGAATGGGTGGGACTTAACTGCTTTTGGGGAAGAATGTACTAATAGTTTTAATGTGTGTGTGTGTGTGTGTGTGTGTGTGTGTGTGTGTGCGCGTGTGTGCAGCCTAAGATCCGCAGCAGTTCAGAGGAGAGCATGGCTGGAGATGATGATCGCAGTAGAGGTCCATGTCTCTACGCTCCACCCCAACCACTGCTCAGAACATCCAGCGGGACACACACACGCTCTCGGCCCGTACCGCGCCCCCGGTCCGTCCGCAGCGTCAACTCCGGTGAGTAACACACAGCCATACACACACACATACACACACACTCAGAAACTAGGGAAGACATAGGGAACATAGGGAAGACTAAGTGTGTGTGTTCTTGCAGACCCCTCCACATTTTCCGGCTTCAGGTCAGATCCTGTGGATCCACAGACGCCTCCTGAATTACCACCCAAAAAAGACAGGCGGCGCCGACCGCCTGCTAAGGTACTGCTTTCACATTCTGATCCCTTACCTTGTGCTTCCACTCACTGGCCACTTTATTAGAAACATTTACTTGGTGCTTCTTTACTGGCTAAAGCTGTTTTCTCCTCTGGCAGGACCCACCTGAATGTGCAAGTCCACTACAGAAGAAGCAACCGGTATGAATTACATTAAATCAACGAGCAGCGCTAGTTCCCATTTCCTGCTTGTTTACTACTGTAATGGACCAGTAATAGTGAAATGACCCTGTTAAATTACTGGACAAAGTCTGTTATGACAACAACTGAGTTGTCATGGTAACACAAACGCTGTTATATAACTGGTAATAGTCTGTTATGATGAAAGCCGAGTTGTCGTGGTGACATGACTTGTATATTGCTGGACATAGTCTGTAATGATGACAACTGAGTTGTCACGGTAACATGACACTGTTATATAACTGGGCATAGTCATTTATGACAACAACTGAGTTGTCATGGTAACACAACACTGTTATATTAATGGAAATAGTCTGTTAGGATGACAGCTGAGTTGTCATGGTAACACAACACTGTCATATTACTGGACATAGTCTGTTATGATGACAACTGAGTTGTCATGGGAACACGACACTGTTATATAACTGGACATAGTCATTTATGACAACAACAGAGTTGTCATAGTAACATGACACTGTTATATAACTGGATACAGTCATTTATGACGACAGCTAAGTTGTCATGGTAACACGACACTGTTATAATACTGGACATAGTCTGTTATGACGACAGCTAAGTTGTCATGGTAACACGACACTGTTATAATACTGGACATAGTCTGTTATGATGACAGCTAAGTTGTCATGGTAACAAGACACCGTCATATTACTGGTCATAGTCTGTTGTGATGACAATTGAGTTGTCATGGTAACACGACACTGTTATAATACTGGATATAGTCTGTTATGATGACAACTGAATTGTCATGGTAACACAACACTGTTATATTATTGGTCATAGTCATTTATGACGACAGCTAAGTTGCCATGGTAACAAGACACTGTCATATTACTGGTCATAGTCTGTTGTGATGACAATTGAGTTGTCATGGTAACATGACTCTGGTATATTACTGGACATAGTCATTTATGACGACAGCTGAGTTGTCATGGTAACACAACACTGTTATATTACTGGACATAGTCTGTTATGATGACAGCTCAGTACTGAACGGTGTAGTAATGCTGCCCATGCTGACAGTCCAATCACAGCTCACTAACGCTCTCACGTTTGCCTCATCAGATATTCTTTAAAAAGGTTTTTCATGGCTGTCCTTTAAAAATCAACTGCTCCACGGCGTGGGATCACCCCACCACCAAAGGTACAGCGTGTCCCACCTAATGCTAACAGTGCTGCAGACTTCTCTGCATCTGCCTGACCCTGCTGTCATATATATATCAGAGCTTTACCTCTCTCTCTCTCTCTCTCTCTCTAGACCATCATTTGATCCTGGGGGCTGATGAAGGAATTTTTACATTAAATCTAAACAGCTCTGAAGCCACTATTGAACTGGTGAGAATCTCAAATACATGTCTTCAGTTTCTCTTAATGCTAAAGCTTTCAGTTGTCACTGACTGGAGACTTAAAGCTGGTTCAGTAGTTTGTGATTAAAGCCTCGATTCAGGTGTTTCAGCAGTTCCTGATTAAAGCTTTAAAGCTGGTTCAGTAGTTTGTGATTAAAGCTTTAAAGCTGGTTCAGTAGTTTGTGATTAAAGCTTTAAAGCTGGTTCAATAGTTTGTGATTAAAGCCTCGATTCAGGTGTTTCAGCAGTTCCTGATTAAAGCTTTAAAGCTGGTTCAGTAGTTTGTGATTAAAGCTTTAAAGCTGGTTCAGTAGTTTGTGATTAAAGCTTTAAAGCTGGTTCAATAGTTTGTGATTAAAGCCTCGATTCAGGTGTTTCAGCAGTTCCTGATTAAAGCTTTAAAGCTGGTTCAGTAGTTTGTGATTAAAGCTTTAAAGCTGGTTCAGTAGTTTGTGATTAAAGCCTCGATTCAGCTGTTTCAGCAGTTCCTGATTAAAGCTTTAAAGCTGGTTCAGTAGTTTGTGATTAAAGCTTTAAAGCTGGTTCAGTAGTTTGCGATTAAAGCTTTAAAGCTGGTTCAGTAGTTTGTGATTAAAGCCTCGATTCAGGTGTTTCAGCAGTTCCTGATTAAAGCTTTAAAGCTGGTTCAGTAGTTTGTGATTAAAGCTTTAAAGCTGGTTCAATAGTTTGTGATTAAAGCTTCGATTCAGGTGTTTCAGCAGTTCCTGATTAAAGCTTTAAAGCTGGTTCAGTAGTTTGTGATTAAAGCCTCGATTCAGGTGTTTCAGCAGTTCCTGTTATTGTTATGGTTTGAGATTTACATGTTTTAGCACTTCCTGGTTGCAGCTTTAAGTATTTCAGTAGCACCTAGTTTAAGCCTTGTTTACGTTGTTTTAAGTAGTTATTGTTGTAATGGAAGCTTTATGTGTTAAGCCCTAAATATATTTCAGTATTTTCTGGTTGAGGCATTAAAGCTATTTCAGTAGTGATTGATCTGTAAATAGCTTTAAAGATGTTTCAGTAGTTCCTGATTGAAGCTTTAAAGAAGTTTCAGTAGTCTCTAATTGAAGCTTCAAAGCTGCTTCAGTACTGATTGATCTGTTAGTAGTTGTAAGTGTTTTAGTACTGATTGATCTGTTAGTAGTTTTAAGTGTTTTAGTACTGATTGATTTGTTAGTAGTTTTAAGTGTTTCAGCAGTTCCTGATTGAAGCCTTAAAGCTGTTTCAGTAGTTTCTGATTGAAGCTTTAAAGCTATTTCAATAGTGATTGATCTGTAAATAGCTTTAAAGCTGTTTCAGTAGTTCCTGATTGAAGTTTTAAAATTGTTTCAGTAGTTCCTGATTGAAGCTTTAAAGCTGTTTCAGTACTGATTGATCTGTTAGTAGTTTTACGTGTATTAGTACTGATTGATTTGTTAGTAGTTTTAAGTGTTTCAGCAGTTCCTGATTGAAGCTTTAAAGGTGTTTCAGTAGTTTCTGATTGAAGATTAAAATCTGTTTTAGTAGTGATTGACCTGTTAGTAGCTTTAAAGATGTTTCAGTAGTTTCTAATAGAAGTTTTAAAGTGTTTCAGTACTGATTGACCTGTTGAAGCCTTAAAGCAGTTTCAGTAGTTTATTGATTAAAGCTATATATGTGTCAGTAGTTATTTGATTGAAGTGTTCTTCTCTCTTTTCCTTTATTTCAGCTGTTTCCTGGGAAGTGCACGTGGCTGTACACCATCAGTAACGTCTTAATGTCTATATCAGGTAAGGCAGAAGCGGCTATACCTCCTCATGCTTGCTAATGCTAGTTGCTACCACGTGTTGAGCTTTAATGGAAACTGTTTTGCACATTTCTAAAAAAAAAACAAAAAAAACACAAGAATGATCCATGAAGTGGCTGAGCACAGTCCGAGGAGACAACCAGACAAACCAACAAATACACAAACCACAATGAGCTGCGTCTGCAACTGACTAACCCAGAATCAACCGTCAAGTAAAATCAGACCCCCAAAACTGACCTCAATCTCCTGCCAACCGTCCCACGACCACAACGCAGGAGGAAGGGCTCGTATAATGCAATGATTAATAAGGTATGATTATCAGCACGGCAGTGGAGCACTGAGGAATAGGTTGCTGAAGAGACCACTGGCATCAGGGAAGAAGTTGTGGGGGGGGGGGGTATATGGTCAGCATTGATGTTCAGGTAGGTGTCATGTCAAACTGATGTCCACACTAATGCCTGGATGTAGGTTTTCCCCCAGCCGGACATTGCTTGGAGCAAGATCCTACCTCCACCAAGTTGTCAAGCTGTCCTCTTCCCTTAAACGACCATTTGAAGCCTCCTAATATTCAAGAGTGTACCCGGCTGCCCCCCTGATGTGAAACTGGGACTTGTTGGAACAGATAACCTTCTTCCATCGCTCGAAGGTCCAGTTCCGTTTGTGGAGGTCCAGATGCATGTCAGTTGTGGGCGTTTTCGGTACTGAAGAGTGTTCCTGTTCCTCGTTCCTCTCGTTACTGACCTGATTGGAGCTTTAAGCAGTTCCTGATTGGATGTTGACACCCTGTCACATGACTTATTAGACCAGGCCACCTTCTTTCATCTGACCCTTCAGTGCCCAACACTGTATCACCGGTTGGGGGCAATGATTGGTCTGCACCACTGCTGACTGGGAGACCCCTACAAGTTTGGGGGGTTTGGGAGATGCTCCAAAGGTCCTCTACAGTTTAACATCTAACCCTCTCTCTACTCGTGTGTGTGTGTGTGTGTCTCAGGAAAGTCGTCCCAACTACATTCACACTCGCTAAAGGAGTTGTATGATCAGGCCCGGAAGGAGCATCGTATTGTTGCCCTGCCAACACACCGACTATTGCCCAGGTAACTGCATCTCTCATATAAACATTACAGAGCATTATAGAGCGCCCCCTATGCTTCCTGTAGCATATTACAGTCTGTCAGAATAAGCGTGTGGATAATATGAACATTATAGAGCATTATAGAGCGCCCCCTACGCTTCATGTAGTGTATTACAGTCTGTCAGAATGAGCGTGTGGATCATATGAACATTATAGAACATTATAGAGCGCCCCCTACGCTTCCTGTAGTGTATTACAGTCTGTCAGAATGAGCGTGTGGATCATATGAACATTATAGAACATTATAGAGCGCCCCCTACGCTTTCTGTAGTGTATTACAGTCTGTCAGAATGAGCGTGTGGATCATATGAACATTATAGAACATTATAGAGCGCCCCCTACGCTTCCTGTAGTGTATTACAGTCTGTCAGAATGAGCGTGTGTATCTTATGAACATTATAGAACATTATAGAGCGCCCCCTATGCTTCCTGTAGTGTATTACAGTCTGTCAGAATGAGTGTGTGGATCATAAGAACATTATAGAGCTTAATAGGGCGTTTTTAGAGGTGAAAGAGCTTGCTTACTGGCTTACTCGGTCATGTACATGTACATGTGACCCTGATGTACATGTAGTGCAGCAGAAGCAGGCAGGTTATTCTGCGTAGCCTGCAAAAGGAGAAACCACACGCGCTCTCCAGTGCTGCCACTGGAACTTCAGCCTCACCTACATTGAGGTGACCTACATAAAACCATAACACATCTTGCAAATGCAAACTACTGCACACACACAAACACAAACACTAACGTACACCCACACAGGTCAGGCACACACATACACAGTAATACACACCTACACATATCCACATCGACGTATGCATGCTTGCATGCATACACACACACACGCATACCTCAACCATACAAACTCAGCTCGGTTGTTTCATTCACTTCTTTGTCTTGATTTACAGGAAATTTGCAATCACCACCAAGATTCCTGAGACGAAAGGGTGCCGAGCCTGCGCCATCGGTGAGAACAAACAGATGCTCTTTTCTTACCTAGCAAGCAACACGGCCAGCTGCTTAAGACCCTGCGGCCACCAGGGGGCCCCTTGGCAACACCTGGGTTTGTTTACCGTACCATTTTTGTTGTCTATGACGCTCAAGCGAGGGGAAAGAAGCGAGTGGTTAACCCCCCACGCAACATGAATTTACACAGAAATACTTTTATAGCCACTTGGGACGTCATCAGCAGTACATCACATTCAGTACTGCATGTCATTGCCCTCAGAAATACCAGGTAAGGGACTTGAGCTGAGGGACCTAGGTTATCCTTCCTAAAGTCCCCCCGATCTTTACTACATTTTGCATTAAATTAAGTGTATCAAGACGCTCAGTGTACCCAGCAGACCCCACAACCTTGCGCTCTATAAGCCAGTGCCCTAACCTGTACTACCGAAGCACCACTGTCATTGCAACAGCAGCAATCTAGCAGACTGAAGTATTGAACCCACAACCTTGTGATCAATATCCCAGTGTCCTGTCACTGGAACAGCAGCAGTTTAGTAGACCTAGTTATTGAACCCACGCCCTTATGATCAATAACCTAGTGCCCTAGTGCCCAGAACCAGGTATCAAACTCATAACCTTGCGATTAAGAACCTCAATAACACAGTGCCCTCTTATTGCAACAGCAGCAATCTAGTAGACTGAAGTATTGAACCCACAACCTTGTGATCAATATCCCAGTGTCCTGTCACTGGAACAGCAGCAGTTTAGTAGACCTAGTTATTGAACCCACTACCTCATGATCAATAACCCAGTACTCTATTGGACCAAGAGTATCAGTTTAGCAGAACCAGGTATCAAACTCACAACCATGTGATAAATAACCCAGTGCCCTCTCATTGCAACTGCGGCAGTCTAGTAAACCTGGGTATCGAAAGCACAACCTTGTGATTAATATTCCAGTGTCCTGTCATCGCAAAAGCAGCAGATTAGTAGACCTGAGTATCGAACCCACAACCTTGTGATCAATATCCCAGTGTCCTGTCATCGCAAAAGCAGCAGATTAGTAGACCTGAGTATCGAACCCACAACCTTGGGATCATAAATCCACTGCCCTAACTCATACTACGGTCATGCTCACCCGTCCCCACCAGGTTTCATTCGCTGCTGGTTATATTTTTGTCCTTTTTTGTCCTTTTTTTCGAGAGTCGTTATCGTAGAGTCGGTTCCCCCTTTTCAAAACACACACTCCAGTTCTTCATCAGAACCCTTAGAGGAACTGAGACGATTTTAAAAGGTGAAAGGATCCTTATTAAACCAGTAGTAGCTTTTACTGCAATGAATCGTCCACAGGTTGAGGAAACTAAGTGACCCAATGTTCCCCCCTCTAACGCAGTCCATTAGCTCCAGAGTCGTGATCCGGTTCTGGAGCTAGTAGCACTGAAGCGACTTGGCTATTGTAGCTGCCAAGGAACGAAATCAGTGTTATCTAGAACGTTGACTCATAATCCTTTCCTGTTTTTTTGTTCCTCTAGCAAACAACACTCAGAGCGGCTGTGTGTTCCTGTGCGGTGCGCTGGAGTCCAGTGTGGTTCTCCTGCAGTGGTACGAGCCCATGCACAAGTTCATGCTCATCAAGGTCAGTGGCTTATCAGCTTTCACCCTCATTTGACCCCCCCCCCCCCCACACACACACAGTTCATCAGGGGTTTACAGCTCTTCTTACCACCATCACCTCCACCAGAATCCAGGATAGAGCCTAGGTCTGACATGAGGAACCCTCAAAGAACATCTAGACCTTCTCAAGGCTGCTTAGTTCCTTTCACATGGATCTTGTTCACACCTCAGATGTCTCCCACCTCCTACGCACACACCCACGACAGCATGGGAAGTCACATGAACTGACACTCCTGACCTTTAAACCCAGGAGCACACGAATATGTGGGCGCTGACAAGCAGTTGTGCTGAGATTGCCTGGATATCAGCAGTCCTAGAAGGCCCATCAATGCACGACACCATCAATCACTGCCATGCTCATAGTCACTTTGATGTCTGGCTCACTCAGACAACTGGCTCTTGAGCTTACTTTGGTGGTTTAGAGACTCGTTAGCTGAACTGTTTTGTTGTTCTGAAATGAAAGGTCACGGTTACCCTGGAAACGTCTGAAACCAAGAGCTTTAAAGTGGCAGCACGTTTTGTGCCACTGTCGTGCCCGTTTTAGCCCTGATCACCCACTGCGTCTCACCACACACACACACGACCCCTACCTGACCAGCTCTCCTGTGTTCTGACCCTCAGCACTTTGACTTCCCGCTGCCCAGCCCGCTGCGAGTGTTTGAGATGGTGGTGGTGCCAGAGCAGGAGTATCCGCTAGTGTGTATCGGGGTCAGCAGGGGCCCGAGCCCATCACAGCCTGTTCATCTGGAGAACATCAACCTCAACTCCAACACATCCTGGTTTACCAACACCGGCCTCGGTGAGTAGCAGGAAAAGACAATAACAACAGCAATGGCAATGGTAATGATAGCAATTATCATTGTATTATCAGACGCAGTATTACTGTTGATAAAGCATATCTATATGATTCATAATACTCATAATAATCTCTAATAACATTAATATCCAGTATGAAGCTCTAATAACATTAATATCCAGTATGAAGCTCTAATGACATTAATATCCAGTATGAAGTTCTAATAACATTAATATCCAGTATGAAGTTCTGATAACATTAATATCCAGTGTGAAGTTCTAATAACATTAATATCCAGTATGAAGCTCTAATAACATTAATATCCAGTATGACGTTTTAATAACATTAATATCCAGTATGAAGCTCTAATAACATTAATATCCAGTATGAAGCTCTAATATCATTAATATCCAGTATGAAGCTCTAATAACATTAATAACTGTGTTTCTGAAGATTTGTTTCTATTGATACAAACATAAAGGTGTGAAATATTAAATATTGTTATTACCTTATCCTTATCCTTATCCGTATATTTGTGTGTGTGTGTGTGTGTGTGTGTGTGTGTGTATCAGAGGCTCAAAGTGCAGAGAAAGTTCAGCTTAATCAGTTGGACAGCAGCACACTTCTTGTTCTCATTGAGAGTAAGTGTTTTTTTTACCAGCCACATTATTAGAAACACCTACTATCTTGTGCTTCCACTCACTGGCTGCTTTATTGTTATTCTGTGTGACATTTGAACAGATACAGTACACATGGTGAACCTCGAGGGGGCAATAAAGAGCCACAGGAAACTGCAGATGGAGATCAGCTTCACTCTAGATGTGGAGGCAGTAGGTAAGACATCACAGTAAAAGTCTAGACTCCTCCCCAATGACTGTATAGATCATATATATCATAAATACAGTCAGCTCTTCAGCTCCTCCCCAAAGACTGTATAGATCATATATATCATATATAGAGTCAGTGTTTTAGCTCCTCCCCAATGACTGTATAGATCATACATATCATATATAGAGTCAGTGTTTTAGCTCCTCCCCAATGAGTGTATAGATCATATATATCATATATAGAGTCAGTGTTTTAGCTCCTCCCCAATGACTGTATAGATCATATATATCATATATAGTCAGCTCTTCAGCTCCTCCCACAATGAGTGTATAGATCATATATATCATATATACAGTCAGTGTTTCAGCTCCTCCGTTCTCAACTGTAGCCTCTCGCTCTCGCTCATACAGCTCATGGGTTCTTGTTATAGTGGAGGTTCTCGAGGGGAACTGAAACTCCACTCTGCTGCTGCTTTTGTTCGTTTGTGAAGAATCCTCACTCTCTTTTTTCTAGTATATATCGAGGACACATTGTTGAGTGTATGGAAACACGGCTGGCAGAGGAGAGGAGAGGTTTTCTCAGAAATCCTACAGGAGATGACGGAGTCCCGAAAAACATTCCGCCTCATTGGCTCAGACAGGTACCCACTCATTCTTGTAGTACATCACACAGACACAGCATAATACTGTAGGGGGAGTGCGGCACAAACCAGTGTGTACTTAAATAGGCTCCAGTAGAACATTCTGGTGTTCCCATAGTCACATCATCTCCTATATTACTTGAATCTCCCTCTTGGTGGCGTGACAGAGCTCCCTTATGAAGCAGGTCAACAACATCATCAACAGTGAGAGCTAGCCAGGCTAATGCTGCGTCCATTGGAACTGGAATGCAGGATGTAGGAAGGTCCAAATAGAAGATTTTAACTGGAACGTCCCCCACCAGTCGGATTTAGCTCTCACTGTGAGCTGTTGATGAAACTACCTCCACCATGTTTGGAGGCTGTACTACTTTAGCCTGGCTAGCTCTCACTGTGAGCTGTTAACGAAACTACCTCCACCATGTTTGGAGGCTGTGCTTTAGTCTGGCTATCTGTAACTGTGAGCTGTTAATGAAACTACCTCCACCATGTTTGGAGGCTGTTCTTTAGCCTGGCTAGCTGTAACTGTTAGCTGTTAATGAAACTACCTCCACCATGTTTGGAGGCTGTACTTTAGCCTGGCTAGTTCTCACTGTGAGCTGTTGATGAAACTACCTCCACCATGTTTGGAGGCTGTACTACTTTAGCCTGGCTAGCTCTCACTGTGAGCTGTTAACGAAACTACCTCCACCATGTTTGGAGGCTGTGCTTTAGTCTGGCTATCTGTAACTGTGAGCTGTTAATGAAACTACCTCCACCATGTTTGGAGGCTGTGCTTTAGTCTGGCTATCTGTAACTGTGAGCTGTTAATGAAACTACCTCCACCATGTTTGGAGGCTGTTCTTTAGCCTGGCTAGCTGTAACTGTTAGCTGTTAATGAAACTACCTCCACCATGTTTGGAGGCTGTACTTTAGCCTGGCTAGCTCTCACTGTGAGCTGTTGATGAAACTACCTCCACCATGTTTGGAGGCTGTACTACTTTAGCCTGGCTAGTTCTCACTGTGAGCTGTTAACGAAACTACCTCCACCATGTTTGGAGGCTGTGCTTTAGTCTGGCTATCTGTAACTGTGAGCTGTTAATGAAACTACCTCCACCATGTTTGGAGGCTGTACTTTAGCCTGGCTATCTGTAACTGTGAGCTGTTAATGAAACTACCTCCACCATGTTTGGAGGCTCTACTTTAGCCTGGCAAGTTTTGACTGTGAGTATTTGGATGCAGGTGGTGAAGCTAGTCTGCTACACTGTTATTACTGTTATACAGCGTCGCCTCATTGGTCTAAATGGTTTTTGTGATCTTTCAACAGGATGGTTGTCCTGGAGAAGCGGCAGTGTGAAGACCAATCAGGAATGTGTAACCTGTACATTCTGGAGATCGCGGAGAACTTCGTTCAAATCCCATAAACAAACACACACACACACACACACACACACACACATACACACACACACCATTTTCCTACCCAGCGCCCCCTTAGTATCTACACAAACTGTGGATGCTGACATCACAAAGAAGGCTGATTGCTGGACATTTCTGTTGCCTCCACTGAGACACACACACACACACACACACACACTCTTGTATGTGTGTGTACCCTTTTTTCCTCTTTACTTAGATGCCTGTGTGTGTGTGTGTGTGTGTGTGCATAGTCAGTATTGAGGTTTTGCCAATTACAACACCTTCTGGTTGGTTCACTGTGTAGCAAATTTTAGCCAAAGGTCGACTATTTGCAAGGACCCATAGACAGAAAATGGCCAGTGTGTCCCCCGACCCTTCCAGCTTCACTTCCAGATCAGATGGTTCCCCCGTACCCCTTAAACGTAACTGATCAGCCAAGACATGCTAGGTGACCGACAGTTTTGCACTGGAGCCACGAGGCTAATGTAGCTAACAAGAGACCTTCAGGCCTACGGGGCTACGGAGGGAGGCTCCAGATGTTCGGATGGATGTTCTTCCATCAGAACATCTGGTCAGTACACCCTGACGTCGACGGGCACAGATTTCTCCAATTATTCAATCGTTGAGTCATTCAGAGTGGGTTGGCTGATTGAGCTACATTTAGGGTAAGGGGGAGGGGAAATGATATGGTCAACCTTAAGACCACAAGAGCAGGACTGGTATGTCCACAGGAACGTGCCATGCAACCACTGTGAATGAAGCTGGTTAGCTGGATCAGATGAGACCATGAGGCTTTTCCATGCTAGATGATGAGACGGGGAATGCTGAAGCACCCACCTGCTTTACTGAGTCCCTCTGAGGTTAAATTAAAGGAGCGGTCAGTCAGTGCCAGCTCCACATTTCCTGAGACAGAAGGGTGGGTGGATGTTGTGTGTTATATTGACAATAAACTTGTGTTGTACATTCTCTTTAACCCGCAATGAATATTATTATTGTTATTATTATTATTATTGTTATTATTATTATTATTATTATTATTATTATTTTCATGATCTACCATTAATGCTTCAGTATCTCCAATCTCTTAAAACCTATGAATTTTACAGACCTACTATAAATTGTTCAGTATTCGCTATAAATTATTATTAAATCTACTATGAATTACTTAATCACCACTGACAATTATTCAGTATCTACTATTAATTATTCATAAACCATTATAAAGTATTCAAAATGTACTACACAGTATCACTATGAATTATTCAGTTGGTACTATACATGTTTCAGTATTCACTATAAATTATTCAGAAGCTACTTTGAATAATTCAGTATCCACTGCAAATTATTCTGCAAAAATTATAAAAGATTCAGAATCCACTATGAATTATTCATTAATCACTATAAAGTCTTCAATATTATTCAATACACTCTATGAATTATTCAGTACATACTATAAATGATTCAATTGTTCAGTATTCATTATAAACTATTCAGAACCTACTTTGAATGATTCAGTATCTACTGTACATTTTTATGAAACAATTATGCATGATTTATAAACCACTATAAAGTATTCAATATTATTCCAGATCTAATATAAATTATTCAGTAAGTACGATGCATGATTTATTATCCACTGAATTATTTAATATTTGCAATAAATTGTCCAGTATTCACTATAAACTATTCCGAATCTACTACTATTTATTTATTCACCACTGAAAAAAAACTGTACTATAAATCAGTACTATGAATTATTCAGTATCTACTATAAATTATGCTGCAACAATTATAAGTATAATTCAGAATCTACTATAAATTATTCAGTAATATATTAAGGATTCAATATGTACTACTCAGTATTCACTAAAAACTATTCAGAATCCACTATGAATGATTCATTCATCACTAAAATGATTCAGTGCTACTATGAATGATTTAGTATCCACTGTAAATTATTATGCAACAATTATGATTTATTCATTAAACTATTCAATATTATTTAATATCCTTTATGAATTTTTTAGTAAATACTATGAATGATTCAGTATCTGCTGAATTATTCAGTATTTGCTATGAATTCTTCAGTATTCACTATAAACTATTCAGAACCTACTTTGAATGATTCAGTATCTATTATGAATTATTCAAAAACTACTATGAATGATTCAGTATCTACTGTACATTATTATGCAACAATTATGCATTATTCATTAACCACTATAAAGTATTCAATATTATTCAACATCTTCTATGAATTATTCAGTAAGTACTATGAATGATTCATTATCTACTGAATTATTCAGTATCTACTATAAATGATTCAGTATCTGCTATAAATGATTCTGCAACAATTATGAATAATTAAAAGTAAAGTATTCATTATGAATTGTTCCTTTTGTTATTTCCAATTAAGTACGATGAATGATTTATTATCCACTGAATTATTTAGTATTTGCTATAAATTGTCCAGTATTCACTATGAATGATTCAGTATCTACTATGTATTATTCATTCACCACTAAAATGATTCAGTACTACTATGAATGATTCAGTATCTACTGTGAATTATTATGCAACAATTATGAATTATTAATGTACCACTATAAAGTATTCAATATTATTCAATTTCTTCTATGAATTATTCAGCAAGTACTATGAATGATTCATTATCTACTATAACTGATTCCGTATCTGCTATAAATGATTCAGTATCTGCTATAAATGATTCTGCAACAATTATGAATAATTCAGTATTCATTATGAATTGTTCCTTTTGTTATTTCCAATTAAGTACGATGAATGATTTATTATCCACTGAATTATTTAGTATTTGCTATAAATTGTCCAGTATTCACTATGAATGATTCAGTATCTACTATGTATTATTCATTCACCACTAAAATGATTCAGTACTACTATGAATGATTCAGTATCTACTGTGAATTATTATGCAACAATTATGAATAATCCAGTATTCATTATGAATTGTTCCTTTTGTTATGAATACAGTACTTTTATGATGTTGAAGGCTGTAATAAGAGTATTAGCTTATTCACATCAGGCGCATCTTAAGGTAATCCTGACTGTTGCTGTATCGAATCGAGAACCGATACCGGGAACCGGTACACCCCTCTGCTCTGTTGAGAGCACTAGAGCCGGGAGGGCCTCCAGAAGAAGACCTGCATGGACATCCCTGAGTCCAGGCTGGGTGCAGATCCTCCCCACGCTCTGAATGGTGGGTGGGTGGTGGTCTGGGTTGGGTGTAGCTCCCCCCCCCCTCCTCTCTCTTTCACACACACACACACACACACACACACACACGCACGCGCCTCACACATGACATCATGGCTGCGTTAGGGCCGGATCTGCTCGCTCTCGGGGAATGAGAGGCAGAGACTCTGCGGGTGTTTCCCTGTTATTCGCGCTTGACCCCGGGCAGCTCCTCCACCGACCGCGACCCAAATGCGTCCGGCTGCGGCTCTCCGCGTCCGCCGCATCCGCATCCCAACCGCTCATGCTCGGCGTCTGGCTGTAGTCTCCCCGCTCCACTGTTTCCAGGTCGGGCAGTCGGCGTTTCCTTGCGCTAAAGATGGCCGGCGATGGAGGCGCTCTGAAGGATATCAATGAGATCAAGTCCCAGTTCAGGACCAGGGAGGGTTTCTACAAGCTGCTGACGCTGTCCGACTCCCAGCAGAGGGGCGGGTTACCGCGGGGTCCCGCAGCGGCGGGCTCGGCGGCGGCCCCCGGCGCTCCGGGCTCGGTGGGCGGCGTGGGACTGGTGCAGGGCCCTGGGGCTGGAGCTGCCGGAGCCGGAGCGGGAGCCGGGGGCAGCTCCTCTCCGGCGGGCTTCCTTCCTCCGGTGCGGGTCTCCATGGTCAAGCTGCAGCCGGAGGACCCGAGCGAAGAGTCCGAGCGAGTGTGCTTCAACATCGGCAGGGAACTGTACTTCTACACCTACACCAACATCAAAAAGGTGCGGAGGGGTGGAGGGGCAGGTGGGCTGGCAGGTGGGCTGGCAGGTGGGCTGGTGGGAGGGAGAGGTGGAAGAAGGCTAATACGGTTATAATAATGGGAAAATCTAATGGTTTACAGCTGCTGTGTGTGTGTGTGTGTGTGTGTGTGTGTGTGTGTGTGTGTGTGTGTGTGTGTGTGTGTGTGTGTGTCATCGCTGTTTTCCTGAATAAGCCCCCGGACCAGTCTGCCCCACTGCGCTAAACTGGTGCTACTGGTACCGCATTTAGACGTGTAGCACTTTTGGGCCAAATATCAAATAAACAGCACCGATAAAACACAGATCCGCTCACGGGGGGCAAATAGAGGGTCCTGCTGCACCGCAGCGACCCAAATCCGCAGTGTTTGCTGGCCAGTCCTCTCACATCCGAGCGAGAGAAGTTAGCTAGCCAGCTAAGCTAAGCTAAGCTAAGCTAAGCGCCGCTAGCCGGGCGGCCAGTCTAGCTAAAAGCTAAAGCTACATAATGCACCAGATATAGCTACATTTTTAACCCACAAACTCTCATAAACCCTCATCCCATTAATAATCGCCCCCACGGGCATATTGTAGGATTATCATGTAAGGAAAAGCGCAGGAAACGTTATAAATAGAGGCTAGTTAGCTTAGCTTAGCGGCACGTTAGCTTAGCATAGTCTCAAAAACAGACGTGCCCGTGACAAACGCATCTCATCATTTTCAGGGCATATTTTTAGATTTTCTTGGACTCATTAATCATTAAAATGGGCAATTATTAATCGATTTTTGAGGGGTTGCAAACCAAGCTACTAGTTAGCTGGCTAGTTAGTTAGCTAGCTAGCTATGTATGTAGCTATGTATGCTGCCAAGAAAGCCAGTCTGCTTTAGCAGTTACTGTGATTTTCACATTTGTATGGTTTCCAGGTTAAAATGTTTGTATTGTGGTAAAAGAAAATGGGGTAAAGGAGCTAATTTTGAGAAAGATGCCCTTCAACTGCAAAGCTAAAATAAATGTAAATAGCTGGAAGGGATCAGATGTGTGGTTTCTGTCTGCTGCCGGCTGCCTGATCGCAAAGATGGCTGACTGTAAAAGTACACACATTACAGGGGGAACGGAAAGTTTTGGACGACTTTTGCCGGTACGAGACCAGCTTGAGGCGTCGGTACAGACTGCTAGCTCTCTCTGGCTGTAAAGGACACACTGTTTGGGTTAGGGATGCACCGATACCACGTCTTCCTTCCCGATACCGATACCAGATTATCAAGTGTCCGCCGATACCGAGCATCGATCCCGATCCCAACTCGATAGACGGCTCTAAACCCTGATATTTAAAGTGTTCCGCATTTATAGGTCATAATATTTCCCCCAAATAAGATGTAATACGCTTTAAGGAACAGCACTGGTTGAGGAACTGCACGTATCCTCAAAACGTTACAGAGGTATCGGTGCAACGCTGGTTTGAGTGAATGGAAATAATGGAGGTTTCACTGTCCCATCAGAACGTTGTTGGCTCCAGCAGATGGTGTTTCCCAAAAATTGTAGATCTGACTGGTTTTCCAACCCGAAATTGAAGCTTTTGTTCATCGTAGTCCACCCGTAGCCCTCTACAAGGATGCATTGCCCAAATGCCAAGGCCAAATGGATTTGGTCAATTGTAAACCTAAGAAGAATGTGTACAAATGTTGGATATTGATGCCCAACCCTCTGTCAATGTTGCATGAAAGACCCTCAACCTGTGGCCTCCAGAGGGCTTTAGGTCATAGTCATCGTGATTTGTTGGTAGTCATGAACCTGACGCCACAGCACAGCAGTATGATCAGATTTTCAGGTACTTTAAGCCACATTACATACAGTAGTATTGGAAATCGGTTGGAAGTCCCTTATTCAGCAAGGGCGCCCGGAAGGGTATAGAACCTAGGGTTTGGATTTGGACAGAATTTAGGCCTTTTTTAGCCCTACTGTTAAAAAAAAAAAGTACCATAAATATTGCGTTTACATTTATATTTGTTCCATATTTTTGATATCCGATGCATCTCTCTCTCCCGATCATTCTCTGTAGGCAGTGGACCTTAGCAAGCCTATAGATAAGCGCATATATAAGGGGACACAACCTACTTGCCATGACTTCAATCAGTATTCGGCCACTGCAGACAGCGTGGCTCTCATCGTGGGCTTCTCTGCTGGCCAGGTGCAGTACCTGGACCCCATCAAGAAGGAGACCAGCAAGCTCTTCAATGAGGAGGTACGTGTGACCACCCTTAAGCATAATCCTAAATTCCATTGAAGGCTTCCATGCTAATTTTGTGCCACCGTATTTCTGCTTTGCTTTTCAGAGGTTAATTGACAAGACGAAAGTGACCTGTCTGAAGTGGTTGCCTAAATCAGAAAACCTGTTCCTGGCCTCCCATGCCAGTGGGCACCTCTACCTCTACAACGTGGAGCACCCGTGTGGCACGACAGCGCCGCAGTATTCACTACTCCGGCAGGGCGAGGGGTTTGCCGTCTACGCCTGCAAGACCAAGACGCCTCGAAACCCCTTGCTGCGCTGGGCCGTGGGAGAAGGCGGGCTGAACGAGTTTGCGTTTTCGCCCGATGGCGTGCACGTAGCCTGCGTGGGCCAGGATGGCTGTCTCCGTGTCTTCCACTTTGACTCGATGGAGCTGCAGGGCGTCATGAAAAGTTACTTTGGCGGCCTGCTCTGCGTCTCCTGGAGTCCAGACGGGAAATACCTTGCTACAGGTGGCGAGGACGACCTGGTCACCGTTTGGTCGTTTGCAGAAAGCCGAGTGGTGGCGCGAGGCCACGGCCACAAGTCGTGGGTCAATGTGGTTGCTTTCGACCCCTTTACCACTAGCATAGAAGAAGAGGAACCAATGGAGCTAAGTGGCAGTGAAGAGGACCTCCACCAGGGGCCGCTAAACTTCGGCCGTGTGCGTACTAGCAGCACGCTGTCGCGCCTTTCTCGCCACAGCTCCAAAGGCACTCCGTCCGTGTCATACCGTTTCGGATCCGTCGGGCAGGACACGCAGTTTTGCCTATGGGATCTTACGGATGACGTTCTGTATCCGCGACTGCCGCTCTCCCGCGCCCTCACGAACACATTCGGCCCCAACATGCCACCTTCCGTCAGCGGAGGGATCAACAGCACGAGCGGAAGCGGAGGGGTTGAAGGTCACCATCACCCCACCAACCCCCACCAGCCCCCAACGCTGCCCCTGCCTCTACCTCGCTCACTCTCTCGCTCCAACTCCCTCCCTCACCCTGCTGTCGCCAACACCTCCAAAGGCCAGGGGGCGACGGAGAGTGGAGGGACAGGAGGGAGTGGCGGCGGAGGAGGAAGCACCCCATTTAGCATTGGACGCTTTGCGACGTTGTCGCTTCAAGAGCGCAAATCGGACAAATCCGGTGTCGGAGGGGAAAAGGAACACAAGCGCTACCACAGTCTTGGGAACATCAGCAAGAGCAACGACAAGATCAACGTAGCACCACGTAGCAACCGGCTGGACGCCTCAAAGGTGCTGGGAACGACACTGTGCCCGCGGATGAATGAGGTACCGCTGCTGGAGCCGCTGGTGTGTAAGAAGATCGCCCACGAAAGGCTCACTGTCCTCGTCTTCATGGACGATTGCATCATAACAGCATGTCAAGAGGGGCTTATCTGTACCTGGGCACGGCCGGGTAAAGCGGTGAGTGCTCACATAGTGGTAGCTGTAGTAAAAGTGTTGCCTTGTTACCAATCACAGCTAAAGGAATTGAGGTTATTGAGAAACATTGGCTTACTCCATTTTTAGATGCATCAGCCAGTCACATTCAGGGGGAGGTCTCAGAATAAAGGGGTGGAAATGGAAATTGACTAAATAGTATATATGCTAGATTGGCAATAGTGCAAGTGCTGCTGGAGCTATGCTTGCAATGACCCGTGTTGGCATAGCAATGCTTCATCACTTCCTATTAATACAAAGCAAATTAGTATGTTAATAAGCTCTCTTAACAACTTGCATGTTTAAGGTGGTACTAACCTTCGGTTCCTGCAGATGGCGCTACACGAGGATGCTCAGGCTATAAATACCTGCAGGATGTGCGACAGGGTGGTAAATGGGTCGCAAAGATGTTGTTAAAGGAGTGTCTGCATTTGGGCGGGACATAGACCACGGTGTGAAGGAAGGAAGTAGCGGAGTCTGCAGGTTTATGGAAGCATACGGTCATACGGGTCTACCAGCAGTGGCAGAAAACCCAGTCTACAGGAAAATCTCCTCAGAGTTGTGGCCGAAAGATGAAGCTGACCGACAGGGACAGGAACTCACGGCTTGTGTTACTTCTAGAAGTCAGCGCAGGTCCTTCACCACTAACTTCTGAAGAAACACTCTGCAGGGAACTGCAGGCCACTGCTGGTAGACCCGCATGACCGTCTGCTTTCATACACCGGCAGATTCAGCAACCCACTTTGGTCCTTGGCCACGCCCAAATGCACTGTACTGCACTATTCTCAAAGTCACAGAACGAAACTGACCTTCATGCCCTGGTCACTAATTCCTCTTGTGTCTCTCTCTCTCTCTCTCTCTCTCTTACCTTGTCTTTGTCCAGCACCCTTCTCAACCGTTGTCGGCACAAAATGGGAACTCGCCAAGCGGGACTGTGGTATAGCCGGCGGTGGAGCTTTTCATTCGATCCCCTGCAGCCACATGTCCTCTGTCCTGTTTCCACAGGCGTGACTTGCTGTTCTCGAGGCCAGGACTCTCGAGGTCCGTCAGTGTTACTACTGTTACATCCAAACATGCACCCCTCACTCTAGACCTGTGTTACGTCCTCATAACCACAAACGTAGACACACATACACACCCCTGCAGCTTATCTGAAGACTACTAACATACATATACAAGGACATTGGCACAATCCACACAAGTGTAGGCATCCTAACTCCCCTGTCTGCGCCCTCCGCCCCATTTCCTTTGGACTGCAGAGCAGCGAGGAGACTGACACATTCCTTCCGTCACCTTTAAAGGACGAACGAAGAGAGAACGAAGATGAAGATGGAAAGGAAAAAAAAAAAAAAAAACACTGCAAAAGCCACAATGCCACGGCCATCATATATGTATCTTATTTATTTATTTTATCATTGAAACTGTAGTAATTTATATTGTACATATTCAGAATACTCTATAAAGGCAGAGGACTAAATGTATTGAAATAATGAACTCAAATAATTAATATATGAAGATCCTATATTGTACATAGTGACAGTTGCATTGAATGTTTTGCGAAACTTGTAGGGAGTCTGAAGAGTTCGTGTTTCCGTATGCTAGCTCTCCCTACGCTGACCAGGCCGACAAGGAGTAGGGCTTGATGAGGTAGGTGCATTCTAGCTTGGGTCGAGAGTTAGCCTAAGTGCATTTTCTCACACAGCTAGGCTCTCCAAGAACGTCCTAAAGAGCTGTGCGTTCGGCGAGGCTAACGTCCTGCTAAAACGTTGAGGTAAAGTTCTATCAGGATTAACGGATTTACCACTTCCGACAGACTAGGAGCCAGGCCCCTTCTTCTGGTATATCTTGAAGGTAAGAGGATCTTTTGGAGAATTGCAGCTGCTTTGCTGAGGGTTTTTGAGAGGCCAGGCTGTTGGGAATGCCTGTTCTAGCTTCTTAGCTGTAACAATAGGCGATAGTTTTACAAACCTAACAACTCATAAACACAAACATATTTTAGTTCTATGCAGAGAAGCTCATTAGCTAAATATGCTTTAATACTTCTAAACTGACAAGGGAAATCGGTAGGTTTTAGCTAAGACGAGCAAACAGACCACCTTGGTACAGTGCTGGATCATTTTTTCTCTTCAGCGGACGACGTGCCGACATGCGAGGTTGTCTGTAAAATGTATTTCCCTTTCTATCAAGTCAGCTAGCATAGTTGGCCTAATTAGTAAGAAGGCCAAGCTGGAGACAGCTGTGCCATATAAGCTGTGTTGACTGTCTTCTTAGTCCCGTCCTTAGCAGTATATACTTGGCAAGGCGCTCAGGCATGGCCATGAAGTGTAACAAACTTGGTGCTTGCTAACAAATACAAGCAAATCGGTCACGTTTTACAGTACTATGAAAGTATCGTAAAAGTAGTGTCTCGCTAAATTATTAGCCTGTAACTGTCCGCCTTCCAGTATCTTAAAACACCAGAAGCAGTTGTAGTTTTCCCAAGAGCTTCTCCCACCTTGAAGAAAACGTCCTCAGAAGGGCGTTTCCTAAGTCTGACTGGAGTGTAGGTGAAGAGGCGATGCTAAACGGGACCTCTTGCAGTTGTTGCTAAGCTCTCTTGAAGTTATCTCCAGTATTCGAAAACATGCAGAGCCGTAATTTCATTCCTTGATTCGTTTTTCTTGAAGCGGAGACGCCTCGAGTCTTTGCCGTGCTAAACAAGTAAGGTAACGCTACCGGATGAGAGCTACTACTAGTCACTGTAGTCGTCTAACGTAACACGTCTAACGTAACACGTCTAACTATTGTAGCATCTAGTAGGCCGCCATTCTTCTCACCTGCTATGCCTCTTGCAAGATTTTGCACATTTTAACAGTTCAATTTAGCCCGTTCGTCGGGCCCTGAGGGTTTTTGCCAGCCGCCCCCCCCACCCCCCCAACAACCCCCATTAGGTGGAATTGCTAAGCTAGCCGGCTAACTTAAATATTCACCACATGTAACCATTACATCTCCACTTGCCTCGAAACAACCGAACGCCCCATTGGTTTCAGACCAGAACGGTCAGCGACACTCTTCGTTGAGTGAAACGCTAGCTTAGCCAGCTCGATCCTCCTGTGTGAAGGTCGCCCCCTAGAGGCGTCCCCATCCATCCTCTACTTTTAGGACAAGCCAAGCTACTGAAGTGAACTGATATGCCCTCTTTCTCTCTCTGGTTTTCTGTCCATGTTAACCCTCCTACCTGCTCAATCAACAAGCTACGGGGTTCCTCATGGTGACCAGTGTTCTCGCCCCTCGATTACAGTATGTGGTTTAGGTCATTTGTATTTTTGTATTTTCATTTTTTTAAGTTAAGGTGTTATTAA
>NC_132888.1:36958548-36968548 GCF_030463535.1 Salminus brasiliensis | reverse complement strand
TGCCTTCCAAGCAGTTGACCCGGGTTCGATTCCCGGCCAACGCAGACCTCCCTTTTCTGTTTCTCTGATAAAGTTCATTTATCATTACTATCATTTTTTATACATATATATAAACACAGACAGGCAGATTGATAAACAAATATATAAATAAATAAATCTAGGAATTTAACCTTACAGTGATTGCTCAGTACAAGGCATCAGAATGCAGCTAGTGCATCTACAAGAAGTGCAAACCCACTACATGTCCAAAGGTTTGTGGACACCCCCCCCCCCCCTCTAACGACGCATTCAGTTATTGAACGTTGCACAGCTTGCCTGGTCTCTGTAGAGAGGTATAGGAAGTATAGGACCAGTAGAGTGGGACTGATGATGCTCCACCCAATATCTTAGGAACGAGTAAGGGGGATGGGGTGCAATGCTTCAAAATTTAGTGGAAAGCATTCTTCCCTGGACAGTAGAGACAGTTAGGGTCCAACAAAAGCAGGATCGTTTGAATTCCCTTGATTTCTTGAGAAACAATGAATGAGCAGGCGTCCACATATTTTTGGCCGTATAGTGTAGTAGCACAGTGTATGATCAGTATATGATCAGTATCATAGGTCAGTAGATCAGTATATAGGCAGTATATGATCGGTATATGATCAGTATATGGGCAGTATATGATCAGTATATAATCGGTATATGATCAGTATATAATCGGTATATGATCAGTATATATGCAGTATATGATCAGTATATAGACAGTATATGATCGGTATATGATCAGTATATAGACAGTATATGATCGGTATATGATCAGTATATGGGCAGTATATGATCAGTATATAATCGGTATATGATCAGTATATATGCAGTATATGATCAGTATATAGACAGTATATGATCGGTATATGATCAGTATATGGGCAGTATATGATCAGTATATGGGCAGTATATGATCAATATATAGGCAGTACATGATCAGTATATAATCGGTATATGATCAGTATATATGCAGTATATGATCAGTATATGCGCAGTATATGATCAGTATATAATTGGTATATGATCAGTATATAGGGAGTATATGATCAATATATGGGCAGTATATGATCAGCATATAGGCAGTATATGATCAGTACATGATCAATATATGGGCAGTATATGATCAGTATATAGGCAGTATATGATCAGTACATGATCAATATATGGGCAGTATATGATCAGTATATAGGCAGTATATGATCAGTACATGATCAATATATGGGCAGTACATGATCAGTATATGGGCAGTATATGATCAGTATATGGGCAGTACAGGGGCAATATATGGGCAGTATATAGGCAGTATATGGGCAGTACATAATCAATATATGGGCAGTATATGATCAGTATATAGGCAGTATATGGGCAGTACATGATCAATATATGGGCAGTATATGATCAGTATATAGGCAGTATATGGGCAGTACATGATCAATATATGGGCAGTATATGATCAGTATATAGGCAGTATATGATCAGTACATGATCAATATATGAGCAGTATATGATCAGTATATGGGCAGTATATGATCAGTATATAGGCAGTATATGATCAGTACATGATCAATATATGGGCAGTATATAATCAGTATATAGGCAGTATATGATCAGTACATGATCAATATATGGGCAGTATATGATCAGTATATGGGCAGTATATGATCAGTATATGGGCAGTACAGGGGCAATATATGGGCAGTATATAGGCAGTACATAGGCAGTATATGGGCAGTATACAGGCAGTGCATGCTCAGTTGTGTTTAGGGGTGCAGTGTGGAGTTCAGCAGAGTGCTAGTTGGTGGTTCTGGCACGGACGCTGCTGTATCTCTTCCTGGATGGTAGGAGCTCGTGGTGAATGTCTTTGCTGGCAGAGAGCTTCTTCATGAGAGCGCCTCCCTGTCAGCCACAGTGGGAAATCACAAAATCAGACAGGAGTGTCTATGAGGAATGTAATCAGATAGGCTTTGCTGATATTGATGTTTCCACAGCTACCTTTCAGCTCTACTCAGTTTTGGAGCCACATTCTTCTCTGATACTCAGTGACTCAGCGAACCACAGTCAGGTCCCGCTGGGTAAAGCCGGGACGTCGGCCGTCCCTCAGTCACACAGACCATCTACAGTCCATCTGCTGCCCCGTACCGACTGCTCCCAGCCACACTGCTGGAGTTCATTAGAATGACTGATAATCTAATTAATCTACTAATCTGATTTATGTTCACACAGCAGGTAAAAGTGGTCTAAATCTGGAAGTGTTATCTGTGTGTCAGTGTGAACAGCAAAAACTGAATTCACACACTGGATCTGGTTTTAGATTTTAGTCCCGCCCATTTTTTTACGAACTGTGCACTTAATATAAAGATCTTCCCAAAATGTTCACTTAGCATCTTATAAAACTTTATTTATTATATATAGTTATTGTCTTACCAACTGACTTTTAGGTAGTTCAATTGTTATTACTGTCAGGCATTCTGAGCTGCCGCCCACAGGCCCAAATAAGGACTTCCGCCTCGTTTTCGTTCATATGTGTGGTTCAGTGTATCGATTCATGTTCGTTTGGTTCATGTGGTTCACCTGGGACTGGGGGTACTTAAGGAGCCTCAACTCCATGGTTTAACACCGAGAATTGTATCGTTCGGAGCCTTGAGGTCGCCCGAGAGGTTCCCCGTACGGTTCGAGGTGTGTTACGGTCAGCTTCGGCTCGGTATACACGTCCAGGAGCAGTGACCACCCTGCTAACCACGTTATCAGCGAGGCTCGCTCGCTCACTGTCAGGATTCACTGGCTATCCACGTCCCAGCAAGGTGACCCACGTTATGTCGGCCTTGCCGTTTGGTCTAGCTGCTGGTTGTCTAGTGCCCGCTCAGCTCCCAACTCCTCCCAGTCCCAGGTGTGTTATGTACGCCCTCTCATTGCTGCTCATGTTTTTCGTACTCTTGCTGTTTGTATTCGTTTTTTTTATAAATCCTCTTGTATTGGATTCCGTCTCTGCGACTTCATATCTTAAAATAATAAACTTTCCCTAAATGTTTTACTTCATAACTTGAATTATTAACAGCTCTTAAAAATTTCACCTAATGTCTCAAATTGCTGATTTAAGGTTTTGACACTTTTACTAAAAAATCTGACTTTGGGCCCGTCTTAGAATCCGAACATTTGGACACAGTCTCTCAAAGTTTTGATTTAATATCTGAAAAATAATGTTTTCTGAAATTTTGACCGTATAACTAAGTTTAACTTCTTCAAAGATATTAATTCACTTATTGATTAATATCTCAAAAAGCTCTCTAAATAATGACTTTTTCTCATAATCATTAATATTAACCAAATATCCAAACTTTTTCTCAGTATCTCAGAGCTTTGACTTCATAAATCAAAATAATTACCCACTTTTTGCTAATTTAATAAAATCAGACTTAGTATTTTAATATTCTGCCATTGTATCTGTAAAAAATATATTATTAGATTTATATTATTTTTATTATTAAATAATTGTTATTTTACTTTTATTATTAGACATTATTCACTTTTTAAAATTGTAAAAAAAAATTAAAATGTTAAAATTGTTTTAAAATGTTTACTTTTTTATTTAAATACAAAATAAAATTGAAATATAAGTGTAATGTATTTTCACTCATTAAATGTTTGATGAGTCGCATCACAGTACATCTCCAGGATCTGGACCCACTGACCAATGTGCTCAGTGCTGCCCACTTGTCCACGGGACCACCCAGAACGTCTGCTAGTGGCAGGTATGAACGGAGCCTCACCCACCAGTACTACCCACTCACCCTCACCACCCAAAGGGGGCACAGTAGGGGTCTGGCTGTTTGTTGTGGGCTGCATTCCCACACACACACACACACACACACTCAAACACACACACACACACACACGGATACATTCATGCATCCATGCAAACACAGCTAACACACGGGCACGTGCAGATTTACCCTGTGTTCCCTCAGCTGCACCCACGGACGCAGATTCACGCACATGCATGTGCTCTCGAGCGCAGGGATTTACGCATGCAGACGCAGCAGATGCGCTCACGTTGTTGCCCTGGACTTTGGGGGGCGTGGTTTCCAAAGCAGCGTGAGATGGGCGCTCGTGCGAGAGAGAGAGAGGGAGAGGGAGAGAAAGCAAGCCCGTAGCGCCGCCCCCTCACTGCGCACGCTGCTCCACCGAGCCCTGCCCCCACCTCCTCCTCCACCTCCTCCCTCCTCCCTCCCCTCCCTCAGCCTCCATTCGCAGCAGCTGCAGTCCGGTCTGCACCGCGCGCGCGCTCGATGGCAACCGACGAGCTCGCGGAGAAGCTGCACCGCAGGCTGGACCTGCAGCACGGCGCGGAGCCGCCGCGACAGCCGCGCGTGTTCAACCCGCACACCGAGTTCAAAGAGTTCAGCCGCAAGCAGATCAGAGACATGGAGCTGATGTTCAAAAGGTGAGCGGCGCGCGCGGCAAGGCGCGTTCCAGCCAACGCAGTGTTTAGTGTGCGCGCGCGGGATTATGTGCGTGCGTGGATGGATAGACACTGTGCGCGCGCGCGCGTGTGTGTGTGTGTGTGTGTGTGTGTGTGTGTGAACGGGAGGTGAAGGGGTAGTGACACTGATGACCACTAACACAGTGTTACCTGGCATGCGTGCGCGCGCGCGCGTGCCTTGTGTGTGCGTATCACTGTGGATGACGTAGATTGTGAGTGTGTGATGTCACACTCTGCCTTATGGGTTCCTTTCACCTTCAAAAGCAGGCGCGTGTTCAAAGCTGTGAGTCCATTAAAGGGGAACTTCACTGCATTTTCAAAATTCTCTGCATCATTTGCATAATTGACAGTAGGTCAGATGAGCTCGAGCCGAGTCTGGGTTTGGTGAAAAAGTGTGCTTCAGGGTCGAGAAACGCACCCGTTCAATTTTGTTTACAGTGGTAGTGAATGGGACCAGACGTCTGTCGCCATGACGACAACGCAAAGTTAGCCGTTTTGTTCACCGTCCACATCCGGCAGTGCAGCTACGCCAGGCCACGAGTCTTCTGAGTTTAATACGGGATGTAAATGATGGTGAAATAACGAGAAACCTCAAAAATACGAAGGTTTCTTTGGGGACTATTTTTTGCTGCACAGCGCCCTGCATGTATCCCTCCACCAACTTCACGATATGTGGTTTTAAAAACAGAGACGTTTCAGATCCAGAGTCTTCTCAGAACTCTGGTCTCAGGCATTAAGTATGAGAACGAATTAATTATGCGGACGTTTCAGAAGTTGGTGTCAGAAGTGGGTTAAAAGAGTCACAGCTCTGAAGCATCGTTTCGAAGCGATTCGTCTGCACAGATTCGATTCGATTTATGATATTTAATCAGTTATGCTCTCAAATGTGCCTCAGGTTTTGTAAATATACAGATCCAGTCAAAAGATCCACATTTGGACCTAATGATCCATACTGGAATGATCAAGCGCAGAACTGAATCGTGGTGGTGATCCAGTGAATCATTTGTTTATGAATCTGAGTCGAATTGAATCATGCACTGGGTTCAGTCAAAGGAATATTTGAGGTCAATCAAAACCGTGATTGACCTCTGACCTCCGATGCAGTGGTTCAGCCAGGACATTGGTCACTGACGGGGGCTTTGTTAGGCCACGCCCACTCATGTGCTGCTTTTGCTCACTGAAAACGTGCTTTCGAGCTTCTCGAAAACGCTTTCAAAGGTGGAGATTTCTGAAGATTTTTGAAAGCGCTGACGTCACAATGCATGTATGTTTCAGGCTGAATCCCAAACGCCTCCTTCCTCCCTATATAGTGAGCTACATAGTCATCAAACTACAACATCCACACCCAGTCAGCCCTAGATTCAGTTATACAATTTAGAACCCGTAAATCCGAAATTCCATAATTCCGTGAATCCGTAATTTTTCCGTCATTTTGTTAGTTGCATGTGCACTACATAGGGAGCAGTGTGTAATTTGGGATGAAACCTCTGTGTCGTCTTCTCTCTTCTTCGTGGTGCTTTGATGTCCCTCTTTAGAAGGTACAGTCGCCCCCTACAGGGCTAGTGAGCTCATGCGAGACCCTTTCGGAAATATCTTTAAAAAATCCGCGTACGTGTGGACGGGGCCTTCGTTTACAATGGGAGATGCTAGGCTAACGTTGCTAACAAACACTGGACCTAGGGTGCACACTTTTCACACTTGTCCTGACCACAGAAGTTCGCACCCGGGACCGATTCTGGGTTCGTTTGAGGGAAGACCACCATGTCAGATCATCGAAACCCAGCTCTCGCGTTCGTTTGTTCGTTAGCATAGCTAGCGAAATCCGATCTCTATGGGGGATGGAATATGCAAATGTACTCATTGCGCTACAATTATTACTGGTGTTTGGGTTGTACTGGGAGGGATTTTGGATGTGGAATGAGTCTTGGAGAGGCTCAAACATGTGGTCTCAGATCAGACCACTTTCCCGAAGTGGTTTTAAGATCGGATTTGTATCTGGTTTAAATGCGGATCGGGTGCGTTCACACTTGCATCATAAAGTGGCTTTGTCTAATCCCGATATCTGGTCTGGATCTATGGATTAGGCCAGACCTCTTTACAATCAGATACCGGATACAATCAGATACAAATCCGATCTACCTATTTACCAATTAGAGACTGGTTGGGCGGCTTGTGCTAACTGAGGTGGGACTGGCGACAGTCTACGTCCGGTGTTTGTTAGCAACATTAGCCTAGCGTCTCTGTGGAGCTCTGTGAAGTCCAGCTAGTGTTGATTAGCATAGCAGCTAGCATGTGTAGTTGTTCCGGTATCTGTAACGTTTGCTGTCTGACTGTTGCTTCTTTAGTTGTAGCACGGCTAATGTAGCTAATGTAGCTAATGTAGCTAATGTAGTAGTGTAATTTAGTGCGGATTAGCGTAGCAACCTTGTGGAGTTGCTCAGTTGTCTGAAATAGACGTGTTCGGTGTTTTAGCGCTGGACCTACAGGGCTAATTTAGCTAAGTTAGCATTGATTACAGTGTACACTGAGGTCAGTCAGAGACAGTTAGCAGGTAGCGGCGGCCACGGCCGAGGCCTTTCCGAAGGTGCGGCTTGTCACTCCTCCTGTGTCCACTCTGCACTGGCCGCTCCCTTCACACGCTGACCTGTTAGCTCATACACGGTCTCCCTGCATGGTTTTCTAAAGGTCACAATAATGCTATTTCTTTCCCAGGGCTCTCGCGCTCTCTCTCTCTCTCGCACTCTCTCTCTCTCGCACGCTCTCTCTCTCTCGCGCTCTCTCTCTCTCGCACGCTCTCTCTCTCGCACGCTCTCTCTCTCTCGCACGCTCTCTCGCTCAGCAGCCCCATTGTCCTGCTTTCCCTCATTACCGAAGCACAAGAGTCCACTTGCATGCCCACTGGCACCCCCTCCGCCACAAACAATGCCAGCTTTGTTTGGGCATATGTGTATGTGTGTGTGTGTGTGTGTGTGTGTGTAAAAAAGGGAAGGCAAATCTGTGTCTTGTAAGGCCGCGATGAAGTACATGTTTGATGTAGAGTAGCTGATATTGTGGCTTTTCTCTGCTATAAGAGCAGCTTAATGTAGCCTAAATTAGCGTAATTTAGCTTTATTTAGCTTTATTTAGCTTTATTTAGCTTCATTTAGCTTCATTTAGCTAGATGTGGTCCAACAAATTTCAAATTCACACCCCAAATGTAATCGATCAGCCTGGAGCTATGAGGCTAACGTAGCTAGCCTCTTTCTTTTCCAGAATCAGGATGTTGGGATGAATTCTTTCTTTTTTAGAATCAGGAGGTTGGGATGAATTCTTTCTTTTTCAGAATCAGGATGTTGGGATGAATTCTTTCTTTTCTAGAATCGGGAGGTTGGGATGAATTCTTTCTTTTCTAGAATCAGGATGTTGGGATGAATTCTTTCTTTTTCAGAATCAGGATGTTGGGATGAATTCTTTCTTTTCTAGAATCGGGAGGTTGGGATGAATTCTTTCTTTCTAGAATCAGGATGTTGGGATGAATTCTTTCTTTTCCAGAATCAGGATGTTGGGATGAATTCTTTCTTTTTCAGAATCTGGATGTTGGGATGAATTCTTTCTTTTCTAGAATCTGGAGGTTGGGATGAATTCTTTCTTCTTCAGAATCTGGATGTTGGGATGAATTCTTTCTTTTCTAGAATCTGGAGGTTGGGATGAATTCTTTCTTTTTCAGAATCAGGATGTTGGGATGAATTCTTTCTTTTCTAGAATCAGGATGTTGGGATGAATTCTTTCTTTTCTAGAATCTGGAGGTTGGGATGAATTCTTTCTTTTTCAGAATCTGGAGGTTGGGATGAATTCTTTCTTTTTCAGAATCAGGATGTTGGGATGAATTCTTTCTTTTCTAGAATCTGGAGGTTGGGATGAATTCTTTCTTCTTCAGAATCTGGATGTTGGGATGAATTCTTTCTTTTCTAGAATCTGGAGGTTGGGATGAATTCTTTCCTTTTTAGAATCAGAAGGTTGGGATGAATTCTTTCTTTTTCAGAATCTGGAGGTTGGGATGAATTCTTTCTTTTTCAGAATCAGGATGTTGGGATGAATTCTTTCTTTTCTAGAATCGGGAGGTTGGGATGAATTCTTTCTTTTTCAGAATCAGGATGTTGGGATGAATTATTTCTTTTTCAGAATCAGGATGTTGGGATGAATTATTTCTTTTCTAGAATCTGGAGGTTGGGATGAATTCTTTCTTTTTTAGAATCAGGATGTTGGGATGAATTCTTTCTTTTCCAGAATCAGGAGGTTGGGATGTATTCTTTCTTTTTTAGAATCAGGATGTTGGGATGAATTCTTTCTTTTTTAGAATCAGGATGTTGGGATGAATTCTTTCTTTTCCAGAATCAGGATGTTGGGATGAATTCTTTCTTTTTTAGAATCAGGATGTTGGGATGAATTCTTTCTTTTCCAGAATCAGGAGGTTGGGATGAATTCTTTCTTTTCTAGAATCAGGATGTTGGGATGAATTCTTTCTTTTTCAGAATCAGGATGTTGGGATGAATTCTTTCTTTTCTAGAATCGGGAGGTTGGGATGAATTCTTTCTTTTTCAGAATCAGGATGTTGGGATGAATTATTTCTTTTTCAGAATCAGGATGTTGGGATGAATTCTTTCTTTTCTAGAATCTGGAGGTTGGGATGAATTCTTTCTTTTTTAGAATCAGGATGTTGGGATGAATTCTTTCTTTTCCAGAATCAGGAGGTTGGGATGTATTCTTTCTTTTTTAGAATCAGGATGTTGGGATGAATTCTTTCTTTTTTAGAATCAGGATGTTGGGATGAATTCTTTCTTTTCCAGAATCAGGATGTTGGGATGAATTCTTTCTTTTTTAGAATCAGGATGTTGGGATGAATTCTTTCTTTTCCAGAATCAGGAGGTTGGGATGAATTCTTTCTTTTTTAGAATCAGGATGTTGGGATGAATTCTTTCTTTTCAGAATCAGGATGTTGGGATGAATTCCAGAATCTGGAGGTTGGGATGAATTCTTTCTTTTCAGAATCAGGAGGTTGGGATGAATTCTTTCTTTTCCAGAATCTGGAGGTTGGGATGAATTATTTCTTTTCAGAATCAGGATGTTGGGATGATTTCTTTCTTTTCTAGAATCTGGAGGTTGGGATGAATTCTTTCTTTTCTAGAATCTGGAGGTTGGGATGAATTCTTTCCTTTTTAGAATCAGAAGGTTGGGATGAATTCTTTCTTTTTCAGAATCTGGAGGTTGGGATGAATTCTTTCTTTTTCAGAATCAGGATGTTGGGATGAATTCTTTCTTTTCTAGAATCGGGAGGTTGGGATGAATTCTTTCTTTTTCAGAATCAGGATGTTGGGATGAATTATTTCTTTTTCAGAATCAGGATGTTGGGATGAATTATTTCTTTTCTAGAATCTGGAGGTTGGGATGAATTCTTTCTTTTTTAGAATCAGGATGTTGGGATGAATTCTTTCTTTTCCAGAATCAGGAGGTTGGGAT
>NC_132888.1:36921048-36953548 GCF_030463535.1 Salminus brasiliensis | reverse complement strand
GTGCTGTAGGCTGAATGGGTGGGGCTAAAGTGCTGTAGGCTGAATGGGTGGGGCTAAAGTGCTGTAGGCTGAATGGATGGGGCTAAAGTGCTGTAGGCTGAATGGGTGGAGCTAAAGTGCTGTAGGCTGAATGGGTGGAGCTAAAGTGCTGTAGGCTGAATGGGTGGAGCTAAAGTGCTGTAAAATTTTATTCATAAACAGTGTTTTGATTAGGCTGATGGGTTACACACACACACACACACACACACACAGGTGATAAGGGCAGCTGTGTGTGGAGCACAGTGGCTCTGTTGTGTGTCGGTGGTCTGTCTATTTAGTGATTGAGGCATTCCATAGGGATAAGATTACTCACACACACACAGTGGTCTCTCTGTGGCAGTGAGGACAGCTGATCTCGGGTCAGTGTGTGATTAAATCAGTGCTCTGTCCATCACGAGCGACTCAGTAGAGGATCAGTGGAGCTGATTATTGATAGATTGTAATGAATCTTTGTGGACGTTTGAAGACTGAATTTAAAGGTTCTGCTTTTCTTTGATGTTCTAGATCAGAAACCATTCTCTCTTTAATCTGAGTCATCAAAGTACATTCAGTTAAAGCCTCCCACTGCAGCTACTGCTGTTAGACCCTTCATCACATACTGAATCTCTCTCTCTCACTCTCTCTCTCCCTTCCTCTCTCTCTCTCTCTCTCTCCCTTCCTCTCTCTCTCACTCTCTCTCTCTCTCAGTTCCTGCTGATCTTCCACAGGGCAGCGGCGGGCGAGCTGCAGGAGGAGAGTGGACTGATGGCTCTCGCTCGCCTCTCAGAGATCGACGTCTCTACCGAGGGCGTGCGGGGGGCGCGGGAATTCTTCGAGGCCAAGGTAGAGTGTGTGTGTGTGTGTGTTTGTGTGTGTTTGTGTGAGAGACAATTTCACGTTACCCAAATCTGGAAATTCAGGCCCTGTCTGAACAGTAACACTCACCACGTCTGCTCCACCCACACTCTACTACACCACACCCACCCCTGTACAATTACACCTCCCCCCCTCCCACCCCATACAATTCATTTTTCAGTGTTTAATGAATATGATTGATTGATTAATTAATTAATCATGTAAATAAATTAAGCCAACCTGAACTGAGTTTAGAGAGCGTGTGAGAGAGAGAGCGAGAGAGAGAGCGCGAGAGAGAGAGATGTACACTTGACGTACACCATGCTCTCCCTCACTGCAGCTCAACTGCTCCTCTGGCTCCCTCTAGTGGTGTGGAAAAGTAGCGTCTGCTCCTGTAAAGGCTGTTATGGCTGTACAGGTCCTGCCAAAAGTTTAGGGACACCTTGCCTTCAGTAATGCTTGTTTTTTATGGTGACCCCCCCCCCAGTGACCCCCCTGAGGACGACTCGAAAGCAGTGTTCCTCGTCTGACTTGAAGATCATCGTTTGTAATAATACACGTGTGTGTGTGTGTGTGTGTGTTTGTGTGTTAGGCTCAGGCTCTGTCCGTGCGCAGCAAGTTTGAGGAGGAGCTTCGTGAGGAGCAGGAGGAGAAGAAGAGGATGGAGGAGGAGCGAGAACAACGGCGCGCCGCCTTTAAAGAGCTGCAGTCCACGTTCTGCTCCTAAACACTGACACACACACACACACACACACACACACATTATTAAAGAATCATGAGTGCATGCACTGCAGCTAAAATCATGCTTACCAGCTTTTAAACTACAGACACACACACACACACACACACACAGCATGGGTTACAGGTCTATATATATGACACTCTGAGTACACTTTATTTTAAGGAATGCCATCTGCCACAAACACATGGTAACACCTTAGCAGCCACCTGAGATACCATAAGAACCACATAGTTCAAGCACCGTGGATACCATCACTACCACATATCAGCACTCTAGCACCCGCTAGAAATACTATAGCAACCAAATGGCAACACCATAGAAACCACCTAAAATAACATATCAAACACAGAGCGGCCATAGCACATACCATTCCACATAGCAACACCCTAGCAACCACCAGAAAAACACAAGAACCACAGGGCAGCACCCTGACAAGCACCTGGGATACCATATCAACCACATAGCAGCACTCTAGCAACCACCAGAAAAACGCATGTGTCACTGGGGAGGACCCTGGCAATCACCCGGGAAACCATAGTGACCACATAGCAACACCCTGGCAAGCATGTGAGGTTCCATAGGAACCACGTAGCAGGTTGTCATCATTTTATCAACAATTTCCATCTTTCCATCTAGAATCACATCATGTTGTTATTGTGGTACAGCAGCCAACATGGCGTGAATTTAGATGATAATCAGTGCTCATTTGCATATCAAGGTTCAGGAGGGAGGGGTTTATTATGCATAATTATATATATTAGTGATATTAGTGACCCCTAAATATGCATTCCTTAAAGTAAAGTTTCTGAAACTGTACTATGCACACATACGCACACACACACACACACACACACACAAATACACACATACACACACACACACACACAAATAAACACATACACACACACACATACACACATACGTTCACACACACACAAATACACATACAAACACACTCACACACACAAATATACACTCATGCGCACGCACACACACACACACACATATAAACACAATCACATATATACACACATACATTTACATGCACACACACATATACACACATACATTCACACGCACACACACAAATACACACATACACACACAAATACACACACACACATATAGACACATACACACGCACACACAAATACACACATATAGACATACACACACACACACATACTTATACACCTACATATACAGATACACACATTTACACACATATACATATACACATATATACACACACATATACATACACACATATACACCTACATATACAGATACACACATATATACATATATACACACACATATACATACACACATATACACCTACATATACAGATACACACATGCACATATATACACACACATTTGTGGACACACACATATACACATACAAATATAGACTTGCACATGTACACACATAATATGCATGCACATTACATTACGCACACACACACAAGCACACACACACACACACACACACACTACATGTTAAACCCTGTACCTCGTAATGACGTAAGCAGAAGCACAGCTGTACTAGATGCGCACTGTAAGGTGTCACTGTAACTGTAGCTAAATCAGCCCACACACACACACTAGCTTTACCTGTGTGAGCCTGTTATACTCCTATAAGTCCTTCTATTTTTGAATAATTAAGATGTTTGCTGTAAAGTAATTTAGTAAATAATAATAATAATCATAATGAACAGTAAATAATCAGAGGTATAACTTTTAATCAGTCTGTAAAGTTGGATTTATGGCGCGAGTACTGATCATGACCGAGCGATTGTGATGTGTAGTTTTAGAAACTAAGGGAAAATATGATCAAGCGTTTTTGTTTTTTGTAATTTTTGTCGTCGTTCTTGTTTATTATTTTTTTTTATCTCATTTTAAAGTTTGATTTTAAATCATGACTCTTTTATTCATTTGATTTTAGTTATTCGTGCTTAACGTTAGACTACCACGATTTATTTTGTAAAACATTCCCATAATTAAATCAGTGCATTTTTAGAAAACGTGAGTTTTAATTGGTTTATTAAATGCTGCTGCTGCTGCTGCTGCTGCTGTTGTTGTTGTTACTGGAGGTGATACCAAAAGTATGCAGACACTTCTAATTGGTGAATTCAAGGGGGAAAGCAATGGAGTGAGGAAGGATACAATATGTATGTGTGGTGTATTGCTGAAGTTCTGAGTGTGAATAAGTGAATAACACGGCATCTGTTTTTTTACTGTGTTTATTGAATTTTTATGTGATGTTTGGTTAATTTTTACATATTTATTAATTTCCACATTTAATTTTAATGTGTAAATTGTAATTCTTTAATTAAATTCTAAGTTCCATTAAATTGCATAGAAATAGGATTTTTATTGTTTACTTATTTACACTTAGAACATCAGCAACGCATCCTTTCAACAAGGGTGCTCAAACTTTTGCACACAACTGGATTCTTGGCAAGACGAGAACACTAGAACGATTATAAAAGATATTTTAAAGCATTATAAAAGATATTTTAGAAGATTTCCTTTTTTCACAGTTTTATTACCACTTGAGTTACCATAGCAAACACTAAGCAACACCCTAGCAACACGTTAGCAGCCATCAGTTTAAGCATTCTTTTTTTCCAGGTACCATAACGCCATGAAATTATGTTAGAATATGAAATTGACTTATTAAGTTCTATTGAACTTGTAATAAAGATTAAATAAATAAATAACATAAAGTGTTACTGCTTTATATTGCAATTCAAAGTCAAACACTTTGTTTATGCAAAAAGTAAATAAATCATGACATCAGAGCGCATCTGTAAAATTTTTTAAACAGTGTATTTATCAATAAATGAACATGTTGAGGGCATTTATTAGCACAAAAGTAATGTAATTATTCCAGAATGTAACAATATTTTATACTGTACTTTGAATGTAATAAAACCTATGTATTATTACAACTTATGCACCTGAAATTGCAATACATTTCCAATGTAATGTAATATAATTTTACAAATAATTTATTTATCTAATTTAATAATTTCATTTACATTTATTACAAATATTACTGCTACATGATTAGTTAAGTTATTACATGTTATTACATTTTTGACCAAGTGCACAATTTTACAGTTTACATTTCTGGATGTTATTACAATTCTTAGTGCTACATGCCCAGTTAACATTTCTGTCAGTTTAAGATTAGGCTAAGAATGAGAACCAAAACTCTTAACTAAAACATTTTTTTTAAATTACATTTCCGTATAATTTTCTTGAAATTTCATATCTTGACTCAACATTCTCTAGGCGAGCTTGTGTGGAATGACACTAATACCAATTAATATTATATGAATTTATAATGTAATAGCAATGATAAAACAGTTTTTTTTACCCCAAAAAATGAATTTTTTGGGTAAAATATATATATATATTTTAGTTTGTAATTTTGTTTTATCTTCAGAAATGTACAACATTTGATGTTAAACAAATACTGGGAGAATCTCAAGTTTTAAAAGAACGTTTTTATTCAGCCTTCTTGTTACAAAGATGTTACAAAACATATGGCATATTTTTACAGACCCCAACGGCCCTTGCATATAGCTCAATGTACAAATAGTCATCAGTGTTTGCTTAAAAAAAAAAAAAAGTATTTCGCTGCAAAAGTAGATTTTTTTATAAGGACCATAAATGTTTCACAGACATAATGATGCTGATATAAAAATCAATGATTTCCAATTTACAGTACATATATTTGATTAATTACTTACGAAAAAAATAAAAAAAAAAACGTAAAGAAGAAAGAAAGGCCTACTGATTACCTCTGCCAGTGAAAGTCTTTCTGCTCTGGTTCTGGGAGCAAAAGGCCCAGCTCTTCGGAGCGAAGACTCTAACACAAGATAAGTACTATAATAATACGCCATGTTTTCTAGAGCTGATAAGAAAATACAAATAATATACAGTGTGCAGCTACCGATACAATCGTGCAGATTTATGATGCGTAGATTCCGTTTCAGTAGATTCAGTAGAAATGTTCTCTAAATGCTTGTCCCAGTGCGGTGCCAGTATCTCCTCCTGGGAAAGTACCATGTGGCTTAAGCTGGAACATGACTCGGCTTTTGTACAGAGCATAAAAAAGCCTCCAGCAAACACAGGCTCATTCATTACCACATGAGAAAAAAGGCCAGCAATTTGTTTTCGTTATGTTGGAGCGCGCCAGCATTGTGATAGAATGGAGGTCAGTCGTCGGAATCATTGAGGGGGGTGGCCAAACGTTGACGTTGTCCTTAAAACGTAGGAAATAGTACCAGTTATGATCTGGATGTTTAGGTATTTTGGGGCATTGAAGGCACATATTTGGACAAGTACCATCTGGTTGTGGGTTCAAGTCCCAGAACTTCCTGTGTAGTCCTAGTTGTGACATGGCACTTAACTGGTGGTATTGCTCCACTGGTGACACTGTGTGCTGTTCTCGGACTTGGGGCAGTGAGCCAACTCAGCAGAACATGGTAGGAGAAGATCGAGTTCCTCGAGTCCTCCAGGGTCACCCTTCACGAGCTAAACCAGGCACGTCGTAGCAGGGAAAAAACACTGATGGTGCAGTCGCTTGGCCTTGAAGGACCAGAGGGGTGTATCCTTCTGCAGGTAAGGGCGTCCAAAAACCCAACCCACAAGTCCCCTTCATGCCCCCTGGTTACTTTGGAACAGCAGAAAGACCCAGGAGCTCTCAATCACCTGGTACCCATAGCAGCAAAAGTGGTGATAAACAGAAACTCTTGTTTGATTGGGATCTTCAGAGACTGTCCCGATTAGCACATCCGGTCAGGTTCTTGGAGAGAGTTGGACTGTCCAGGGAAGGAAGGGGTGGACTTATACTTGGTACATACTTAGACAAGCTGCGTTATACTTGGTTTTAACCACACTGTAGCTGCCACACGTTTCCTGCACCGGTTGCAGGGTATGCCAGGGTAAGCTGTGGGAAGCCTTGTGCGGCAACTAAGAGTACACCCAGATGCCCCGCGGTCTTTGTAACGCTACGGTAAAGTGTTGCCGCAGTTTTTTTTGCCCTAAATGCCCTAAAATCTTGGAAACACTCATAAATAATATTTGCCTGAAATGTAAGGTGGGTCTACCACTTGTTTGCTGCTTCTTGAAGTTCTACTAAGTAAGCATCGATGCCAGATTTATGGTCCACCACCACTGCTTTGGGATAGCCATCAATATGGAGAACACTCTAACCGAGGATTCAGAAGCTGAAGGGTGAGGTTATTTGAGAATATTTGAGGATATTTCTACTCTGACTCGCTCCCTAGAGGACATATCCACGAATCCTCCAGACACGCAATTGCGTAGCAGCTGTGTGCACATGGCTATGTGTAGTTTAAAAACAGTATAACGCAGCTTTAAGAGGTTGGAGGTGTCGGAGGTTGTTGGTCATGAGTGAAATGCCCTTTTGTACACACGGACTAGATTAGGACAGACAACGGACAGGAGGCTATTCCATCTTCTCGTTACCTTCACCGTTGACCTGCACCACGCACTCCTTGTCCCGAGAGTTGGTGTGCGAGTTGGGGACCATGAGCGAACACAGGTGCGTGTCGAAGTAGCGCATGGCCTCCGAGCTGTTCCGTCGCTCGTTGCCACGCAAGATCATCGCTTTGGAGAAGCGGCGGCCAAACTGGATCTCATTGGGCAAGTAGGACGTCCTCTTGTGGTAGGCGGAGCCCGTGCCCTCCTGGGAGGCGGAGAGGAACACCACCATCTCGAAATGCGACTGGCTACCAGGCTGGAGAGCGCGGTCCAGCGGGCTGTCCGGCGTCAAGGGGTGGATGAACGTCAGAGGTGACAGGAAGAGGGGGCAGGGCCGGGAGCCCAGGCCGTCCAGCAGGAACTCCAGGGAGGTCTGGTGCAGTGTCAGGTCGTCGCGTTCTTCGTAGAGAACGGCACTCACGCAAACGTCCACCAATGGCCTGGAGAGCAGGTTGCACACGCGGAACATCAGGCATCTCTGGCCTTGTGCTTCACACACCACGGCCTGTGGGCTGAAGAGGATCCCACTGCAGCGCTTTTGGGGGCGAGAGAACTTGGCCACGAATGCACCTGAGAAAGAGACAGAGAGACGAATTAGAAGATTTAGAAGATTCAAACTTAACCCCACCAAGACGGAGCTGCTGTACATCCCGGGAACTGCTGGACCTAAAAACGATCTCGCCATCTCCTTTGAGAACTCACTGGTCACTCCATCTACAGAAGCTCGAAGCCTTGGTGTAGTGATGGATGACCAGTTATCGTTCTCAAGTCATGTTGCAAACGTAACTCGGTCCTGCAGATTTCTCCTGTACAACATCGGGAGAATTCGACCCTTCCTCTCTAGAGAGTCGCCCAGGTGCTTGTTCAGTCTCTCGTCACTTTCAGACTTGACTACTGCAGCTCTCTTCTGGCTGGTTTCCTCTGCGCACCATCAGGCCCCTGCAACTGACCCAGAATGCAGCGGCACGGGTTGTCTTCAACGTTTCTAAATTCAGCCATGTTCAGTTCCTCGTCTGCTGTGTTCTCTCTTCACTGGCTTCCTGTAGCTGCTGCCCAGGTCATCAGATTCAGACCCCTGACGCTGGCCTACAAAGCCAAGACTGGACCAGCCAGCCCCTCCGTACTTCCGGCGATGGTCAAAAGCCGATCTGCACCAAGAGCCCTTCCAGCTTCAAGTACGGCTCGGCTCGACCCGCTATCCTTTAAGATCCACGGAAGACGAGCGTCCAGACTTTTTACTGTCCTACACCGAAGTGGTGGAACGAACTTCCCCTGGGAGTCCAATGCTCGCTGTCTTCAAACCCAGACTGAAGACCCTCCTCTTCTGAGAGTACTCAGGCTAAGAGAAGAGTATTATGGTCGCCTTACTGACTTGTGTTTAATAGAGTCTTGACTTAGAGGATCTTTAAATTTTTTGTCTATTCAAACTAGCTGAGGTTTTTCTTGGGTAAATAGCAAAGCACTTTTGTAAGTCGCTCTGGAGAAGAGCGTCTGCTAAATGCCTTAAATGTAAATGTAGAAAATAATACATAATTGGTACTGTTCTTCAAGGGTTCTTCAAGGCTCTTTGATAAAGGCAGTGAATCTGTATAGGCCAGGACAACTCAAAGAATCTTTTCAATGCATGTTCAAAGGCTTCTACACATGCAAGGTTATCGACTTGTGGATTTCTCCAGTAATCCAAGGAGTTTAAGGGGCACCATGATGACCACATGCTGAGTCAATGCTGAAATCTTGGTGGTAACTGATTGACAACAGGTTCCCAGAACCTTTACTAGGTTGTTGTTAAAACTGGGTTTTAGAAGTTACATGTTAGCTCGGCCAAGTTTCCACAAGTTACAGTGTGTCATCCAGGATTAAGAGATCCATCTTTAATGTTTAACTGTTTAACTGTCTCCACAATGTCAGTGAAGTGGACTTGGTGTTCTTCGAACGTTGCAGAGATAGATTCCCACTGGTTGTTATTTGACAAGCTGACTAAAAATTATGACAACCAAATCAACAACATGCAAAAACCTATGCAACATACAAAACGCTACTATGAATCCCTTGAGAAACGTTTGGAGATTCTTCAGTTTGAAACTGTGGAGAAACGTCTTCAATTGCTTTGAGGAACCTTCTGAAAAAGTTTTTTTTAAAGAAAAAACCTATGAAACCTATGAAATATTCAAAACGCTCCAAAGTATGAATCCCTTGAGGAATTTTTGGGAATTCTTCAGTTTGAAACTTTGGAGAAACGTCTTAGGTTGCTTTGAGGAACCTTCTAAAAAAAGGGTTTTAGAAGAAAAAACCTATGAAACCTATGAAATATTCAAGACGCTCCAAAGTATGAATCCCTTGAGGAACTTTTGGAGATTCTTCAGTTTGAAACTTTGGAGAAATGTCTTAGGTTGCTTTGAGGAACTTTCTAAAAAAAAGGGTTTTAGAAGAAAAGGTTCTTTATAGGTTCCTCAAAGCATCTTAAGAGGTTCCTCCACAGTTTCAAACTAAAGAACCCCTAAAAATTCTTAAAGGAACTTACACTTTTAACAGTGTAGAGGAACTTATCGTTCACAGTGGTGGCACTTAGCAGACAATCTTATCCAGAGGTGCTGCACAAAAGTGCTTAGTCATTGGCTCAGAATATCCAAAGCTCAAATCCGAATTCAAGGTACTGTTGAGCTCTGGCCCTTCCAGAAATGAGCACCTGATAACCCTAATGCACCAGTTTGCAAGCTGTACACAATTCCTCAATTGCTAGAACCACAATTCCTTTCGGAAAAGGTGAGTCTTCAGTTGACGTTTGAAGACAGCCAGCAATATGCTTGCCGTCCATGCATACTGAGAGATGGTGGGTCAAGCCAAGCCGTATTTAAAGTACGGATCAGGGTTTTGACCATTGCCGTCCTTTTAGAGAGGAGTTGGACCATTCTTTGCTTTGCAACAAGTTCCTCAAGGAAGGGGGATCTTCAATTTGAAACTGTGGATGAATCTTTTAAGGTGCTTTGAGGAACCGTCCAGGAACCCTGGCCTTGAAAGTTCCTCAAAGGACCTTAAGAGGTTCAAATCTAGTGAATAGGGTACAGTTTCGGACAGAGCTTGGGTGTGGCATGACTGGACTGGACTGGACAGGGATGGTGTGATACCTTAGCCACACTTTCTTTTTGTTAGTGCTGTGACAACAAGTGAGAGCACCGTGGCCTGTGGAAACCTAGAAGGCTTACCTAGCGATAGCGCTAACAAGCTAATTAAAGTGTGTGGGACCTTAAAGAGCTAAACGCTACTGTATTTAAAGAACCCACAGCTTCACGTACCAGTAATGAAGGCCTCCAACATGAGCCCAAGTAGCATCTGCAGGGCCAAGAGGGCGATGGCGGTGGGACAGTCGGCGTTGGGGTACATGGTCCCGTACCCTATGGTCAGCTGGGTCTCCAGAGCAAAGGAGAATGCAGCTGTGAACCCGGTCACGTATTTGACGCACAGGGTGTGACCTGGAGGTGGGTTGTCGTGGTCCACGCCCAGGTCTCCGTTGGCCCGGGCCAGCAGGTACCACAGGACGGCGAAGAGGAGCCAGTGGAGGAGGAAGGAGCCGCAGAAGGCCAGCACCACCCAGCGCCAGCGCAGGGATAACCACGCCCCCCACATGTCCCGCATCGCCCCCAGCCAGGTCGCCCGTCCTCCGGCTGCTGGGCCCCGAAGAAGGCTACGTCCGTCCTTGCTCACCAGTCGCTGATGGCTAGCGGGTTTAGCCATGAGTGGGGAAGTGGTGGACTTCCGGTCTGTACTGCTGCTGTTTCCGGTGGTGGTAGTTGCCATGGCGACAGGGTAGGTGGTGGTCTGAGGATTGAGGTGGCGGTGGTGCTGGCGGTAGTGGTGGACTGGACCTGGATGAGACAGTAGAACCAATGCTTAGCTAGAGGTTCTTCAAGGGTTCTAGACTGTATATAGAACCATACAGTAACTCAAGGAGGGTGACCCTGAACCCACCCTCACCAGCACATTCTCCGTTGGGGGGGCTTCACTTCACTGCACATGGGGCCTAGGTGGGACCCAAGTGAGATTAAGGTGGGCTGTAACAATGGGGCCCATTTGGGAAGCTCAATGTACAAACTCATTCAGAGCCCATGCCCACCTGGAACCCACCTCTAGCCCACGTTTCACCCATGTATATAGTTATTTATTTATTTGGTGTAATACCTTTATATGTAATTAAATGTATGGTATTTGCTAATTTCTTAATTACCTAATGTAATAAATGATGTATTAAATGAATGATTATTTTAATATTTAAAATGCAAAAAAAATGTAATTACATATTTGTCAAAAATAAAAAAACAACACAAAATATGTCCTATTGTTTATATTCTTCTTCATATTATTATTATTATTTCATTTATTCTATTATTATGATGATGACTATTATTATTGTGTTATTTTATGCTTTATTATGATTTTCCATAAATGTATTAACAAATCTGATCTCACTTTTGCTGTTTAAATTTTTTAGAATTTTAATATAATTTAAATTATTTTTTTTTTTTATATTGCTTTTGATTTATTAGTATTTTTTTACTTTCCAATATATTTTAACAGTTTGACACTTTGTTTTTTAGTTTTATCTTAAAACATTTAAAGTGTTTGAGTTCTTGGAGAAGGTCGCTAATTATAAATTAAATATGTTTTTTCTTATTATTATTCTTATAATTAGCATTATTATGATATTATTTTGATGTATAACTAACAACAACATTTTCTTTGATTTCCCTTTTATTTCGCTTATTTCTAAAGGCAGTGATTGGTGTTTTGCTTTAGTGTTTGATACAGTTTACAGATAATCCAGTTTAGGTGTTTGTTTGTTTGTTTGTTTTCTTAGTAGACGTGGGGAAATCTGTTCCCCAGCTCTGCTCAGTGTTTATGGTTTACGCTGAACCCAAGCAGAGATCAGTGAAGTTCTGAGACATTCTGTTAAATGTTGTTTAGAGATGATGAAATCAAGACAACTACAGCTTATTTACCACAGAGAGAGAGAGAGAGAGAGAGATAGAGGGGTAGAGAGAGGGACAGAGGGTTGTGTTGAGTGTACTGGTGTGTTGGCCGAGCTGCCAGGTGATTTAATTAGTGATCTCTCACAGTGGGAGGGAGAGTGTGTGGAAAAGACTACAGGAATGTTATTTAATCCTCTCTTTCAATTCATTTCTCTCTCTCTCTCTCTCTCTCTCTCTCTCTGTCTGTCTGGGCTGCAGTAATTGGGCCACTGGACAGTGCTGCACTGCAGTGTGCTGAAGTGATTAGTTATGAAAGCGTGGAGGTGGAGGGAGGCTGTTTTTATCTCCTTGCCGGACTGTGTTAGAGTGTTAGTGCGAGGAGAGACAGATGAAAAAAAAATAATCAAAAAACACCAAAAAAAAAAAACCCAAAAAAACACCACATAGCCTCAAAGCAACAGTTCAGCTACAAATCCAGTTTAGGGAGACCACCTCCGTCCCCCACAGCCAGGACTTGTTTGGTGTCTGAAATTTGCTTCTTTAATTTTACATTGGAACTCAAAGGCTAATGTAGCTAACAAGCAATGGAAGTTTATACTCAGCTATACCCTTCTCTACCTATCCCTACCCATCTATACCAATCTATACCTATCCCTACCCATCTATACCCATCTATACCTATCCCTACCCATCTATACCCATCTCTACCTATCCCTACCCATCTATACCCATCTCTACCTATCCATACCATCTATACCCTTCTATACCAATCTCTACCTATCCATACCTTCTATACCAATCTCTACCTATCCATACCCATCTATACCCATCTCTACCTATCCATACCCATCTATACCCATCTCTACCTATCCCTACCCATCTATACCCTTCTATACCTATCCCTACCCATCTATACCCTTCTATACCTATCCCTACCCATCTATACCCATCTCTACCTATCCATACCATCTATACCCTTCTATACCAATCTCTACCTATCCATACCCATCTATACCCATCTCTACCTATCCATACCCATCTATACCCATCTCTACCTATCCATACCCATCTATACCCATCTCTACCTATCCCTACCCATCTATACCCTTCTATACCTATCCCTACCCATCTATACCCTTCTATACCTATCCCTACCCATCTATACCCATCTCTACCTATCCATACCATCTATACCCTTCTATACCAATCTCTACCTATCCCTACCCATCTCTACCCATCTCTACCTATCCCTACCCATCTATACCAATCTATACCTATCCCTACCCATCTATACCCATCTCTACCTATCCCTACCCATCTATACCAATCTCTACCTATCCATACCATCTATACCCTTCTCTACCTTTCCCTACCACCTATACCCAGCTCTACCTATCCATACCATCTCTACCCATCTCTACCTATCCATACCATCTCTACCCATCTCTACCTATCCATACCATCTATACCCACCTCTACCTATCCAAACCATCTATACCCTTCTATACCCATCTCTACCTACCCCGACCCATCTATACCCATCTCTACCTATCCATACCATCTATACCCACCTCTACCTATCCAAACCATCTATACCCTTCTATACCCATCTCTACCTACCCCGACCCATCTATACCCATCTCTACCTATCCATACCATCTATACCCTTCTATACCCATCTCTACCTACCCCGACCCATCTATACCCATCTCTACCTATCCATACCATCTATACCCACCTCTACCTATCCATACCATCTATACCCTTCTATACCCATCTCTACCTACCCCGACTCATCTATACCCATCTCTACCTATCCATACCATCTATACCCATCTCTACCTATCCCTACCCATCTATACCAATCTCTACCTATCCATACCATCTATACCCATCTCTACCTTTCCTTACCTTTCTTTACCCATCTCTACCTTTCCCTACCCTTCTATACCCATCTCTACCTATCCATACAATCTATACCCATCTCTACCTTTCCATACTATCTATACCCATCTCTACCTATCCATACTATCTATACCCATCTCTACCTATCCATACCATCTATACCCTTCTATACCCATCTCAACCTATCCCTACCCTTCTATACCCATCTCAACCTATCCCTACCCTTCTATACTCATCTCTACCTATTCATACCCATCTCTACCCATCCATACCCATCTCTTACTCTCCATACTAATCTATAAATATCTCTACCCATCTATACCGATATATATCTACCTCTTCATTCCTGTCCATCAATACTCATACACATCCATACTATGCTCCTCCCTACCCATACAAACCATACTCATCTGAGCTCATCCACACTATTTACACTTATCTATACCCATTAATGCCAATCCATCTATAGTCTATACAATTCTATACCCATCCATGCCCAACCATACTCATCCACACCTCTGATACCCATCTATACTCATCCATAGTTATCTGGACCATCTATAGCCCTCCATTCCCATACATATGCAAATGCGTCTATAACTACATATACCCATCCACTGGCAGTGCTACTCATCTTATCATACTTATCTATTACCATCCATACCCATCTATACTAATTAATAACATCAATACATGTCCATACTCATACTTATCCACACCATCTATACCCATTCATACCAATATATACCTATTCATCTCATTCATATTCTTCTATACCATTCCATTTCAATCTATATGCATTCATACCCATCCAAACCCATCCATGTCCATCTATACACACCCATACCATCTACACCCAGCCATTACCCCTACCGTACACATCTCTACCCAAAGACACCCATCTATAACCATTCACATCTGTCCATAATCATCCACACCTGTCCATACTTTATACCCACATATACCATCTATACCTGTCTCCCACAGCTATACCCACCTATAGCATCTATACATGTCCAACACATCTATACTCACCTATACCATTTATACCTGTCCTCCACATCTATACCCACCTATACCATCTATACCTGTCCAAACATCTATACCCACCTGTCCCATCTATACCTGTCCAACACATCTATAACCACCTATAAATGTGCCCCGCATCTCTACCCACCTATACCATCTAAACCTGTCCCCCGCATCTTTACCTACCTATACCATCTATACCTGTCCACCACATCTATATTTATCCATACCATCTATAGATATCTATATCCATAATAGTCTATACTCATCTATACCAATCTCTAGAAACCAATGAAATAGTTTGGATTTACTTCATTTTGTGTGTGTAAATATTCAGAATTTGCTAAAGGCTATTACTAAAAAGCACTTATCAGTTGCATAGAAACAGCATGTATTGTATATAACTGTAGTGTATATACATCTGTCTAATAAATGTCTGCTTTCTGCATGAGGGGAAATTCCAAACCCATTGTTTTCTGTTAAGTTCAGTAAATAAAATTGTATGTGTGCATTAACAAGATCAGATCATGCTCTCTCTCTCTCTCTCTCTCTCTCTCAAACACACACACACACACACACACACACACACAAACATCCTGACTGTACTGTTATTGTATGTCAAATACAATTAATAAATCATCTATAATAGACACTCATTTAGTCATAGTAGATAAACAATTTATAGTGGATACTGAATATTTTAGATTAGATACAGAATAATTCATAATGGACATTGAGTAATTCATAGTGGATACTGAATAATTCATAATATAAATTAAATACCCATCTCTACACATCCATACAGATATCTTATCATCCATAGTATCCATTCTATATCTCTATATATTTATAAATATAAAATTCATAGTAGATACTGAGTAATTCATAGTGGATACTGACTAATTTGTAGTAGACATTGAAGAATTCATAGTAGAGACTGAATAATTCATACGGGATACGACCAAATTCATAATAACTACTAAATAATTAATAGTGGGTACTGAGTAATTCACAGTGGATACTACAGAATTCATAATATAGATTAAATTCATAGCAGATACTAAATCATTTGTAGTAGATATTGAATAAGTCATAGATGATACTACATAATTCATAATGGACACAAATCTATTCAGAGTGGATACTGATTAGTTCATAGTAAATATTAAACAGTTCATAGTGGATACAGAATTACCCGTAGTAGAGACAGAATAATTCATAGTGGATGGTTGTAGTTTCAGGCTGACAGAAGACTGAAACTTCTATCACTGTTTCTCTCTCTCTCTCTCTCTCTCTCTCTCCCCCCCCCCCCCCCCCCCCACTATCTCTCTCTCTACCTGTGTTCTACCTGACTCACCCTCCATTCTGTTCAGTGATTTGACAACATCATCTTACAGAACTGTGAAAGATAAAGCACTGTTCAAATACCTTCAGCTGTCCAGCAGGGTCAGCAAGAGGGCTAAAGGTCAGTGAGAACTCTCCGTGTGATTCCTATTGCCTTGCTGGACGCTCCTCTCCCTGCTCCTGCTCCCGCCGCTCTCTGGGCCTTCTCCCGTCCCTCTCTCTCTATAAGTGACCTTCTGTATGAAGTGCTCGGTCCAATCACACAGCTTTATCAAAGCTTGGCAAAATCACAGAGCTCTGATTGGACAAGGCTGCATTGTGAAACTCCACCCACTGACCTGCCAACTAAGTCACCCCCCCCCCCCCCGTCCCCCATTTTTAAAATCTTCAATAGTTTACCTTGATCAAATCACTTGAGACCATATGTCCAAATATTTATGTCAATCCTTTTTATTTGCTAAATTAAGCATTATGAGTGTGTGAGTGTGTATGTATGTATGTGTGTGTGTGTGTGTGTGTGTGTGTGTGTGGTTTGGAGGGGGGGGGGGGTCATAGGTGATTTCCTCTTCTAATCAATGCTCTGAATGATAATTTGCTGCACAAAAGCACCGAGCCTATCAGTGTTTGAGATTCTGGGCTTGTTCTGGTTTCCTAGGAAATGGTGGATCCTGTAGAGAGGGGTTAGGGGCATTTCAGTGCTCCTGCTTTATCAGTCCCTCTCTCTCTCTCTCTCTCTCTCTCCCTCTCTCTCTCTCTCACACACACACACACACACACACACACTGATTGTTAGGAGAAGTTTCCCACAACTTCTGAGAAGGCTGGCAAACAGTGTGTGTGTGTGTGTGTGTGTGTGTGTGTGTGAGAGAGTTCAAAAGTTTACAAATGTAATAGTTTTTCTCATTTTATATTTAATAATAATAACATTTAAAATCTGAATATAGATATTAAAAACTCTAAACAAAATCGAAATAGTTTATTCAGTAAATCAAGAGTACTGAAAAACTTCATACTGGATATTAATGATATTAGAGCTTCATACTGGATATTAATGATATTAAAACTTCATACTGGATATTAATGTTATTAGAGCTTCATACTGGATATTAATGCTATTATAACTTCATACTGGATAATAATGCTATTAGAACTTCATACTGGATATTAATGTTACTAGAACTTCATACTGGATATTAATGCTATTAGAACTTCATACTGGATATTAATGTTATTATAACTTCATACTGGATATTAATGCTATTAGAGCTTCATACTGGACATTAATGCTATTAGAACTTCATACTGGATATTAATGCTATTATAACTTCATACTGGATATTAATGTTATTAGAGCTTCATACTGGATATTAATGCTATTAGAACTTCATACTGGATATTAATGTTATCAGAACTTCATACTGGATATTAGTGCTATTAGAGCTTCATACTGGACATTAATGCTATTAGAACTTCATACTGGATATTAATGCTATTAGAGCTTCATACTGGACATTAATGCTATTAGAACTTCATACTGGATATTAATGCTATTAGAACTTCATACTGGATATTAATGCTATTAGAGCTTCATACTGGACATTAATGTTATTAGAGCTTCATACTGGATATTAATGTTATTAGAGCTTCATACTGGATATTAATGTTATTAGAACTTCATACTGGATATTAATGTTATTAGAGCTTCATACTGGACATTAATGTTATTAGAGCTTCATACTGGATATTAATGTTATTAGAGCTTCATACTGGATATTAATGTTATTAGAGCTTCATACTGGATATTAATGTTATTAGAGCTTCATACTGGATATTAATGTTATTATATATATTTGTAATGATTCTGCAGCAGACTTCTATAACTGTCACACAGCTGTACACCTCACACACACACACACACACACACACACACACACATAGACCAGCACACGGTCAATCAGAGCTACACACACACTGCATTAGTGAACATCTTTAAGATGATATTGTTTACAAAACCTTCTTAAGCTTCAGAATCTGAGCCCAGGATCCAGCCTATATCACAAGGCCTGAACGGAAGGTCACAGGTCGACCTACTTGTCATGGTGTAATCGCTGATCATGCTACTGTGGTATGATCAGCACATGTACAGAACTTCAATGTGAGCTTTATGCTCCAGCAGACCTCCTCTGGCAGTGAACACATGCATCATGCGACCGATGAGTCTTTGACAGTTCGGCCTGTATATGCTGAAGAGGACCCTCGGGTTCAGATTTTAGCCCAGCGTGAACCACCGGCTGCACTTTCTGCTTTCAGAGCCCGCTACAGCATGGCATTATTATGAGCTGTGATGTCAGTGTTATGAAATGAACATCTCATTATTATGCAGACATATCTAGTTATGAAATCATATATCTTGTAATTATGAGAAAGTGTCTCTGTAATGAGCTCTCATACAGAAAATGACATATTACATTGTAACAGTGTGACACCGTAATTATGTATTTGTAATTTTAATTATGATATAAATATATATAATAACAATAACATTAATAATGTCTTCTATGGCTTCCAAAAATCATAATATCATAATAATATCATAATAACAAGATATGTATATTTAGTTACAAGATACTCTTTGTCATAATTGGGACATATGGGGTTTTAACATCATCTACATCATCTAACAAGGGATTTCCTAATATCACATAATAAGAACATATTTTCTCATAATTATGAGATGTTCTTTGTTATAATTAGGACATATTACATCATAATTTGTCATAATAACAAGATTGTTTCTTATATTTCTGATGTATTCTCTGTCATAATTAGAACCTATGACATTTAAAAATCATAATATCTCATAATAACAAGATATTTTCTCATATTTAGTTATTATTTAGACTAATAATTACATTATTATTTATTATAGTGATTATTTATCTAGTTATTCTCTTTTTTTCTCTTTTCTCATATTTACAATATATGGTATGTTTTCTTAATTAGGAAAAATATTTTTTATATGATATTTTCTTATTTTTATTAGGTAATCTTTGTCAATCCGGACACACCACAATAGTTTCTAATGATCATTGTCTAAATATCATTGTTATCATAATATCCCAAGATATTTTGTCATATTAAAAGCACAATATTATAATAACTGAGATATTGTCATATATATATATATATATATATATATATATATTTTGTTTTAAAACAAATTTCATCATAACAAGGTACTTTCCCACGATCACGAGTATTTACTGGTAAATATTTGCCAGGTTTTCTGGTAATAAATAAATGTTTGCTGCAATGGAAGTCAATGTTAAAATATATATTTATTTGATGTATTATTTAAGTCATTTTGGAGCATTTCTATTGGTTCAAATTCCAAAAAGTGAAAAAAAAAATATTTGAAGGTTTTTGCAAGACAGTATATTAATATATGAATATGTATGTTTATGTCTGTGTATGTGAGTGTGTGTGTGAGAGAGAGAGAGAGAGATCAGGGTGGTTTATTTTGTTAAGTAACTGATTCACTGAGTGAAGCGAAGTCCTGGGTGTGAATGGAAAGTTGGGACTGGTGTGAGTTTAACAGAGTCTGATCATGATTAAAACTGAGCTTCGGCCCAGCAGCTATACAACCCTGTTTATGCATGTGAGAGTGTGATCATGATCGTGTGTGTGTGTGTGTGTGTAGTTTGTCCATTTATCCACTGAAGTGATGAGTTACTGTTCTGCTCCCATTTTCCATCCATTTCCATCCATTTCCACACATCTAACCAGTCCAGTACTGGACCCAATTCAAATGTATAGGATTAGATTAGACATCAGTAAAACAGTGGTGGTGGTTCTCCATCACTGTGTTCATCAGTAGAACATCTCCAAAGTTCTCCTCTCTCATGGAGTCTAGTATTATTTAGAGTTCTCCTCAGATCAACACCTGGTTTGGTGGTAAATCAGGGCTTAATGATGGTGAATCAGGTGAGCTGCTGCTGCTGCTGCTGATGGAGTTGAACACATCCTCCACACTGTGCTGGCTGGACTGGGGGGGCGTCCAGGAGAACCCTGGAGGAACCGAGCTCTGTTCTTCAGACTAGTTCACCAACAAGATCTCACTACTTTCTTTCTTCAGAATGAAAAGCTCTTGTTTCTCCTTTTTAGGAGCCCACCACCCCAATGCTACATGCTCTGTGGGGGTCCTGAGCATTGAAGAACAGGGTGAAAGGCTAACTAACAGAGTATGCATGAGGTCATGTGGAACCAGGGTTGGTCATAATGTTCTGATATGTAGAACTGCACAGTTGTCCAGGTTGGTAAGCACTGGTTCCTAACTGGCGCAAGAGTGGGCCAACCCAGGTCTGTGAAATGCAAAACTGGGCCTTCATAACACATGCCTACATAAGGCCATCATAACACATGCATAAGCACTGGCATACACGTTCGTAAGCTAGGAACTAAATATTATAGTAGTTTTTTTTTTACATTTATTATTTTAAATAAATACAGACCATAATTCCAAATATTGGTATTCACATATGGAAAAAAATGCCTATGGATTGCTATGCAGTGTTATGAACTAGGCTGAGCTACTCGGCAATGAAGCTTCATAACAGGGTTGTAAACAACCTCTGCAGTTTAACGCCCCATCATTATGCATGTGTCGTAAGACCCTACGTAGGCAGCCTTCAAATGAAGTGTGAATCCAAAAAGAACCCATCTACAGTGGCTCCTGTGGCTCAAAGGGTGGGATCCACATCAGTGGGTTCTTGAAGGTGGTGAAGGTTTGTGTTAGAAGCATGTAAAATGGGCTCCAGACTGTGTCTAGAACCATGTTCTAGACAACCGGGTAGGAAAACATAGAGGCCCACCCCTCACAACTCACAGGATACCACAGACAGGACACCTTCAGAGGTCTTGAGGAGGCCAAGCCTCAGAGGTGTGTGGCCATGCACACACAGTAGTTAGCACTATGCTAACTGCTAGGGTTTAAGCCTTTGTTACTTATTAGCGACTTCCTTTAGCCACGTAGCTTCAGTGCACCAGTGGGCAGATGATGAAGCCTATGTCCGGGTTAAAGGTTGATTTCCAATACCCGGACGGCCGGACAAGGTAAAACCATAAACTGTGGACTAGCTGAGGGTTAGGTAGGGTTGACGGGGGAATGTTTTCAGTCAGGTCCTTGTCCATCTGCCCTGAGGTCCCCTTATGACGTCAGTGTGGGTTTATGTAACAAAACAGTGGGAATTGATTTCTACACAACCTCTATTTATACCTCTGAATTCAACCTGCGGTCTTTAAGACCGAGATATGCGCATGAGCTCTGCTCTGATTGGCTGCCCACTTGTGAGAAAGCCTTCCCACAAACTTGGACCAGTGACCAATAATTAATGCTTAACGTGTTACGCCTTAATATTGATTATTGAGGGTGGTTTGACAGGCTACCCTCAGTACTTGACAACCAGTCAATGTTTTAATACTCGGCAGTAGAACCACTTGTCCGATGTCATGCTGAACACTGTGAACTGATGGATTTGAGGTTTTAGTAAAATGACCGTTTATAATCCTTAAGGTTTATAAATTCTCTTTTCTCTTGGTTGATGTTAAAATAGCGCCCTGCTGTGGCAGTATGTTAAATAGCCCTATTTACATTTTTGTATACTTTTATTGTCCTGATTGTCGGACAAAGGTAAATCACTGATTTAACCAAAGCTAAGAAGCTACACCATCCTCACTGTTTTTACTGTTGAGCTTGATGCCACCATATAGCTATATACTATATACAAATAATCTAAATATATATATTTATATAAACAAAAAAACAAATGTAAATATAGAGAAAAATGTTGTATATGTTATATATATATATATATATATATATATATATATATATATATATATATATATATATATATATAACTAAGACTAAACTAAAAATATCTAAAAATGTTTATTCATAGCTGCATATATATGTGTATATATGTGTATATATATATATATATATACACACACACAACAGCACGTTAGCCAGCGATATTGTATATATATATATATATATATATATATATATATATATATTTTATAAGAATTAAAACTAAGAATATATATATATATATATATATATATACATTTTTTGTGTTATATATTATATATATTTTTAGTCTTTTTAATTTAAAAAAATACTATTATATATATATATAAAACATCTTTACAGAACTTGACAGTTTTTGATATTTTGGGATTGTTATTAAGTATTATTAAGTTTGATTAACTTTATTTAACAGACCAAGTTCGTAATAAAGTCCAGGACAGAAAACTGGACATCTCTGGTAGAATGTCCCCTGAAATATCATCTGCAAATCGTACTGGACTGCTTTCTATGTAGATGCTACCACACACACACACACACACACTCATACACACACACACACACACTCAATAAAACCACCTTGCACCACCTTGAGAAACACCTGGGTGGGGTTTGAGCGGGTCTGGAGAGGTGCGTGAGTGATTACCTGCAGATACGTTACTACAACGGTCGACTACAACGGTCATCGGTGGCGTTGGATAAGTGCTGCCACATAGTTCAACCCGAAAACTGAGCTCCAAATGCCGCAAGGCGGATTAGCCAAAACCAAGCAAAGTACCTTAGCTTTACCCCGGAGTCATGCGCTAGCTAACAGTTACCAGAAGCTCATGCTAATATACATGGAGCAACCCAAGCTGCAGGGCTGAATAGCACACTGATTATTCCATAGTGTTATCTGTAATCCCATCAAACCATAGCTCAGTCAAGTGAAACTGGTCACATGACACAATGGGCACCAACCCAGAGTTCAAAATCCAAGATGGCCGCACCGCACATCAACAGTTCAGTACAGCACAGTTTAGTAGCACTACTATCTACTTTCTATTTTTGCGCAAAAAATATCGTATAATGTGTTGTTATCAGCCGTTATCGCTAAAATTGCTAACCTGGGACAATGCTAACAATGCTAGCCTGGGACAAAGACTAACAGTGCTAACCTGGGACACAAAAAGTGTGGAGATTTTGGTTAGATTCGCCATAAAACGTTGCACCAGGTGAACTCCGAAGTCTGTAGCGAACTATTTTTTTCGGAAGGGTTTTGAAACGGTAGTGTAGGATTATCGTAACGTTACTTTGGAACGCGGTCAACTCCGAATATCCGACTTCCTGAGCTGAATGGGGCGCAGCACAACGACAGAACGTATATTAGGAAAGAAAAAACGTATAAAATATGAGAAATTAAGGCAAAAAATAGCACCTAAAAATAAAATGTAAATACAAAAGAAAATACAAGATGGCCGCACCGCACATCAACAGTTCAGTACAGCACAGTTTAGTAGCACTACTATCTACTTTCTATTTTTGTGCAAAAAATATCGTATAATGTGTTGTTATCAACCGGTATCGCTAACATTGCTAACCTGGGACAATGCTAACAATGCTAGCCTGGGACAAAGACTAACAGTGCTAACCTGGGACACAAAAAGTGGGGAGATTTTGGTTAAAATCACCATAAAACTCTGAAGTCTGTAGCGAACTATTTTTTTCGGAAGGGTTTTGAAATGGTAGGATTATCGTAACGTTACTCTGGAACGCAGTCAACTCCGGATATCCGACACAGCACAACGACAGAACGTATATTAGGAAAGAAAAAAATGTAAAAATATAAGAAATTAAGGCAAAAAAATGGCACCTAAAAATTAAATGTAAATACAAAAAATATACATAGATAAAATATATATAAGCAATAATATATTAATATAATTAATATACACTTTTTGTCTTTTTTTTTTGCTATGCTAACATACTTTAGTCCATGTTTCTACATAACAGCAGGTCATAAACCGTCGGAAACCGCATCAGCAAGTCTGGTGGAGATTACCGAACACCTCCATTTCACGCCACTTGTGGAGAGTGTGTCTAACTGCATGCTAATTGGTGGGACACTTTTGGTAAAAATTTGAGCTGTAGCTTTGCCTCACTCTCTGACTGACTGGCCCGAAGACCACCTGATGGACCTTCTTACGCTACAGCTTGAAGAGTTTGGAGGTGCTTCGATGCTCGGGGACTAGAAATTCAGCATTCCTCACCTAACGCTACTTCTGATTTACGGACCTGAATTTCTTGCCACCTCAGCCACCTCATTTTTGGGCCTTCTGAGCTCCACTGTTAGCACATCAGCTATATGTGCTAATGCTATGTAGCTTCAGCCACAGGATTGAAACTGTTCTGAGGCCAGAGGTGGGCTGAAGACCACCATGAACTCCATGCTACACAATAAATGCATACACTAGCAACTCAGCCGAGAGCCTCTCGTGAGCATCATATGGGGCCTGGAGGCACCAGTGGTGGTAAGAGGGTGGGTGGGGGTGTCTCTTAAGAGTATTTCTCTGAAAATCAAGGCACTATTTGAGCTGTCCTTCTCGCGCTGTCTCTCTCACCTCACTTTTCCCTGTCGCTGCCGGTGTCTCTCGCCCACGTGGTTCCTTTGGTCCTGAAGTTTCTAGATCCACCACGAGTTTGGAGCTCCGAAAACCAGTCCTCCTGCATAGGACACAAGCAGCCTCAGATGCACTGATCAAGTCCTGAGCGCACACACTCAAACACACACACACACACACACACACAAACACACACACATACACACACACACACACACACTGAAGGCTGAAGAACGCCAGCACAGCAGCCCATTGGTCACATTACTCAGCATGTGGCCAATTAGGTGTGCTCTAGAGAGAGAGAGAGAGCACAAGAGGGAGAGAAACACCTAGAACCACAAGTGTGTGTGTGTGTGTGTGTGTGTGTGTGTGTGTGTGTGATGATGAGTGCCAGTGTGTGAACAGAACAGCTGTTATTTAAGTATTTATGTATTTCTGTGTGTTTCTGGTTTGACGGATGACTTAGCAAAGTTGTGTGTGTTGGTGTGTGTGTATGTGTGTGTGTTGGTGTGTGTGTTGGTTGGTGTGTGTGTGTGTGTGTGTGTGCTTGTATCCTGCATGAGTGATTTCATTAATTCTGATCTGATGCCACATTCTGTCTGTGGTTATGTAATACTCCTCATTTACCAGCTCCCGTCGTACATACTGCGCTTTGATTGGCCGCCACGCAAACCCTCGGGCGTCCCCATTGGTCAGGGCACGGGGTCAGAGGTCACACTGTGTGGTCATTCCAGGTCAAATTACTGGAGGAGAGGAAGTTTCAAAACGGCCAGTCATGGATTTGGGGCGTTGCGTCAGAGGGAACACAGGGAAGCCGGTGGTGCTGCCCGAGCGTCTGTGTCTGTGAGAGCGGTCGAAGGTCAGAGGAACCCAAAACATCAATCACGCATTCTTCACTTTCAGCCAATCAGCTTGTTTGACGCGGAGCATTCCCTGTTAACAGAAATGTATAGTACTGGGCAACATCGGACAGTGCATTCCCGTTGATGTAGGAGATTTTTCCACACCTCCTGCCCAAGATCCAGAGCTTTCCACCTCATCTGTTAAACATGGTGGTGGCGGTGTTCGGAATTCTGCAGGAAGATCCCCCCCCCCTTGGCCAAGGTCTAAAGTATAACACTTTATATGTTAAACATGGTGGTGGCAGTGTTCAGAATTCTGCAAATGTTTCCTTACGTCCTGTCCAAGATCCAAAACATGCCACTTCATTTGTTAAACATGGTGGCTGGAATGTTCCGAAATTTTCAGGGTGAGTTTTTATTCACTTCCTGCCGAAGATCCAAAACATGCCACTGCATCTGTTAAACATGGTGGTGGCAGTGTTCAGGAATTCTGCAGGAAGATTTTTCCTCCTTTCTAAAGCATACCACCTAATCTGTTAAACGTGGTGGTGGCTGTGTTCAGGAATTCTGCATATGTTTTCTAATGTCCTGTCCAAGATCTTAAGCAGAGTGGTGGGCAGCCAACTCCAGCGCCCGGGGAGCAGAAAGGGTAAAGGGCCTTGCTCAAGGGGCCCAACCGGAGGGTTGTGTGGCAGCTTGCCACAACCCTGTTATCGATATCCCGACGCTCTAACCGCTGAGCCACCACTGCCCCTAAGATCTAAAGCTTCCCACTGTATCTGTTAAACAAGGTGGTGGCAGAGTTTGGAATTCTGCAGAAAGATTTTTCCTCCACTATTGGCCAAGATCCAAAGCTTACCACTTTATATGTTAAAAATGGTGGTGGTAGTCTTTGGAAATGTGCAGTACATCTAAAAAATCTAATTAATTTACCACTTTATATGTTAAACATGGTGGTGGCAGTTTTTAGGAATTCTGCTAATGTTTTCCTACGTCCTGTCCAAGATCTAAAGCTTATCACCTCGTCTGTCAAACATGGTGGCGGGAGCGCTTGAAGTTCTGCAGATGTTTCTTACGTCCTGTCCAAGATCTAAAACATGCCACTTCATCTGTTAAAAATGGTGGTGGCACAGTCAGAGCCAGGACCAAGTCCAAATGAGAGCAAGACAGAGTAAAGACTGAGCCTAAATTACAGAGAGTCAGAGCCAATTAGAGTCAGAGTAAAGCCAATCACAGTCAGAGTCAAGACCAAGTCAGAATAAAAGCAAGAGCGAGTCAAGACCAGGTCCAAATGAGCTGAGTCAGAGCCAAGACCAAGTCCAAATGAGAGCAAGGCTGAGTCAAGACTGAGCCTAAATGGGAGGGAGTCAGAGCCAATCAGAGTCAGAGTGAAGCCAATCAGTCAGACCCAAGACCAAGTTTAAATGAGAGCCCAAGTCCAAATTCAAGACCAAGTCCAAGTGTGCTGAGTCAGAGTCAAGACCAAGTCTTAATGAAAGGCAAATCGAGTCAATCCCAAATGAGAGCGACACCGAGTCAGTAAACACTAATGTGGTATGATTTGGAAGTTCAGCAGCTCTACTTACCATAAAACTTTAGAAGAGCCGCCAGTCAGAAAGAACCCGAATCAGTTTTTATGAGCTGCAGTAAATACACAGCAATAACGGAGGCGTCGCACGGGTCGAAGTTTTATATAGAAACATAACATTGAAATGCTCACAACTGCCTCAGCTACACTGAAACGGCACAACCAGCAATCTTTTGCCAAGGTAACTGCAGCTTCTGACGTAACACAGTAGCAAGTCAACCGGTCTCATGACTGTCTACAATAAAGACTCTCAGTTCACGGCTGAATCATCTTCACTCAGCTTCTCACATTAAAATAGTCTCATACTGGGAAAGCCTGACCGCCCATACTGACCACTCTCCACACTGACCACAGCGACTGGTCATACTACAAACAACACGCTCTACCTTCCTATGAACTATTTCCATCTCGTAGACTCAGTGAAACGGGTGGAGGAACTGTGTGAGAGTGCAGGTTGTAAATCTTTCCTCCACCCAACTTCTTATGTGATTATAACTAGAAATGTCCTGATTCTTATTAAATATAGCTAGAAATGTCCTGAATCTTAGGAAATTAAGCTAGAAGTGTCCTGAATCTTAGGAAATTAAGCTAGAAATGTCCTGAATCTTAGGAAATTAAGCTAGAAGTGTCCTGAATCTTAGGAAATTAAGCTAGAAGTGTCCTGAATCTTAGGAAATTAAGCTAGAAATGTCCTGAATCTTAGGAAATTAAGCTAGAAGTGTCCTGAATCTTAGGAAATTAAGCTAGAAGTGTCCTGAATCTTAGGAAATTAAGCTAGAAATGTCCTGAATCTTAGGAAATTAAGCTAGAAGTGTCCTGAATCTTAGGAAATTAAGCTAGAAGTGTCCTGAATCTTAGGAAATTAAGCTAGAAATGTCCTGAATCTTAGGAAATTAAGCTAGAAATGTCCTGATTCTTATTAAATTTAGCTAGAAATGTCCTGAATCTTAGGAAATTAAGCTAGAAATGTCCTGATCATTATGAAATATAGCTAGAAATGTCCTGAATCTTATTAAATTAAGCTAGAAGTGTCCTGATTTTCGAGGGATATAGCTAGAAATGTCCTGATCATTATGAAATATAGCTAGAAATGCCCTGATTCTCATTAAATTTAGCTAGAAATGTCAAAATTCCTGTGTGATGTAGCTAGAAATGTCCTGATCATTATGAAATATAGCTAGAAATATCCTGATTCTTTTGGAATTAAGCTAGAAATGTCCTGATTCTTATGAAATTCTGCTAAAAATGTCTTAATTCCTTTGTGAACTAGAAATGTCCTGATCATTATAAAATTTAAAATCAGAATCAGAAACTCTTTATTTAGCCAAGTATGTTACAAATACACAGAATTTTCACTAAACAATAAATAGAATAAAGAATAATAACTTAAGAAAGTACTAATAAAGTAATAAAGAGCTGTAAAAACCCTATTAAGTACAGATATAATTATATAAACATTTATAATTTAGCTAGAACTGCCCTGATTCTTGAGAGATATAGGTAGAAATGTCCTGCTTCTTCTGAAATTTAGCTAGAAAATGTCCTGATCTTAATGGAATGTAGCTAGAACTCTCCTGATCCCTGTGATGTGGCTAGAAATGTCCTGATTCTTAAGAAATGTGTATAGAAATGTCCTGATTCTTCAGAAAGTTACCAGAAATGTCCGAATTCTTAAGAAAGTTACCTAGAAATGTCCTGATTTTTAAGAAAGTTACGTAGAAATGTCCTGATTCTTCAGAAATTTGTCTAGAAATGTCCTGATTCTTCAGAAATTTGTCTAGAAATGTCCTGATTCTTAAGAAAGTTACCTAGAAATGTCCTGATTCTTAAGAAATTTGTCTAGAAAATGTCCTGATTCTTCAGAAAGTAACCTAGACATGTCCTGATTCTTAAGACATTTTGTCTAGAAATGTCCTGATTTTTAAGAAGGTTAGCTAGAAATGTCCTGATTTTTAAGACATTTGTCTAGAAATGTCCTGATTTTTAAGAAAGTTAGCTAGAAATGTCCTGATTTTTAAGAAAGTTAGCTAGAAGTGTTCTGATTTTTAAAAAGTTAGCTAGAAATGTCCTGATCTTAATAGAATGTAGCTAGAATCAGCTGATCCCTGTGATTGTAGCTAGAAATGTCCTAATTTCTATGAAATTTGTATAGAAATGTTGTGATTCTTAAGAATGTTAGCTAGAAATGTAGTTTAGCTGTCAGAGCTACACCCTGCAGTTATGTCACAGTTCAGAGGATCTTATGGAGTTGATCACAAACAGCAAACATTTTTTTTACATTTTATATTTTTAACATTTATCAATTGTTATTTAATTATCTAGAAAAACAATTACTTATTATCCAAATATATTTAAACATTTAAATATTGATACGTTGATTACCATAGTGTCAGTACTAAAATTCCACTTCTCCAAAGTTCACTTATCTTTTCCAAAGCTGCACTTCTACTACTGAACAATATGCCCCCATTAGAAGAAGTGTCAGTGTCACTAGAATAGCGCCCCCTACACACACTAATTAAAACAGCACTCGGCACAGTGCTGAGGCCCTGCAGTGTGGGATAGTGTCCCAGCAGAGGGCGCATAATGACTTAAAAACTTTCAGGTACCTTTCCCCCTCTCTTTGGTTCTTTGTTATAGTCCATAAAAGGGTTCCTTGACTTGTAACAGCAGTAGAACCCATTTAGAACTGTTCTATGTAGAAACATCTGGAAAAGTTTTCACACAGTCTGAGGAATCCTTAAGAACCGCTTAAGCACCCACATTGTTGCTTTAGGTGTCAAGGCTTTATATAGAACTAATTAGTAATTCTACAGAACCCTTGAAGAACCCTTTTTTGAGTCATCACTCTTTCCACAACATTCCAAGTCCATTCAATGCCAGAACACACACACAAACACACACACACACACACACACCGCAAGCACAAGCTGACCCAGTGAAGTGAGACAGTGGGAAAAAGCCGGGTTGCTCAGCCAAACGGAGAACGTTCAGGTCCAGAGAGAGCTGACATTTGGACCCGGAGTTTCGGTTTTTAGCCAGAGAACCGAGAAGAACAAACAGTGGCTTTATTTAACGAACGTCTGGCCTTTCACACAGAGCGGGGGACGGAGCCTGTGGTCACTTAACACCATTACTAAGAGTGTAAAAATGCTTTAGAGGGAGCTTTTCAGCGTTCCCTACTTCGGAATGTTGGGTCGGGAAGTGTTCGGTGGATGTTTGGTAGATATGCACTCATTCAGAGTTCAGGGGTTCCTCAGTTCTGGTTCTGGAGGGCCCGGGTTCTGGGCACAGTTCAGTTGATGAACGGATGGGGTCGAATCAGGTGTGTTTGAGGAGAAGCGTCTTCAGGACCAGCACTGAAGAACTTTCCGTTAAGTTTATAAAATTAGGGGTTCTTCGAGGGTTCTTTAGTAAAGTTAGTGGTTCTATATAGAATCGTGACATCTCAGAGAACCATTTGAGCAGTAAAAACACTTCAGGGGTTCTGTAGTAAAGGTATTCATCCTATAGAACCTTTTGGATGCTTAAAGGGGTTCTGTGTCAAGGGTTCTTTAGCAAATGCAACTTCAAAAGCTGTTGGAACACTTAAAGGTTCTGTGCCCACACTTAAAAAAAAATAGGTTCCTCAAGGGTTCTTTAGCCAAGAAGTTGCAGCTCTATATAGCACAAGGTAGTAGTAGGTGTTTCTAATAAAGTGGCCAGTGAGTGGAAGCACAAGGTAGTAGGAGGTGTTTCTAATAAAGTGGCCAGTGAGTGGAAGCACAAGGTGGTAGTAGGTGTTTCTAATAAAGTGGCCAGTGAGTGGAAGCACAAGGTAGTAGTAGGTGTTTCTAATAAAGTGGCCAGTGAGTGGAAGCACAAGGTAGTAGTAGGTGTTTCTAATAAAGTGGCCAGTGAGTGGAAGCACAAGGTAGTAGTAGGTGTTTCTAATAAAGTGGCCAGTGAGTGGAAGCACAAGGTGTTTCTAATAAAGTGGCCAGTGAGTGGAAGCACAAGGTGTTTCTAATAAAGTGGCCAGTGAGTGGAACACAAGGTAATAGTAGGTGTTTCTAATAAAGTGGCCAGTGAGTGGAAGCACAGGGTAGTAGTAGGTGTTTCTAATAAAGTGGCCAGTGAGTGGAAGCACAAGGTAGTAGTAGGTGTTTCTAATAAAGTGGCCAGTGAGTGGAAGCACAAGGTGGTAGTAGGTGTTTCTAATAAAGTGGCCAGTGAGTGGAAGCACAAGGTAGTAGTAGGTGTTTCTAATAAAGTGGCCAGTGAGTGGAAGCACAAGGTGTTTCTAATAAAGTGGCCAGTGAGTGGAAGCACAAGGTAGTAGTAGGTGTTTCTAATAAAGTGGCCAGTGAGTGGAAGCACAAGGTGTTTCTAATAAAGTGGCCAGTGAGTGGAAGCACAAGGTAGTAGTAGGTGTTTCTAATAAAGTGGCCAGTGAGTGGAAGCACAAGGTAGTAGTAGGTGTTTCTAATAAAGTGGCCAGTGAGTGGAAGCACAAGGTGTTTCTAATAAAGTGGCCAGTGAGTGGAAGCACGAGGTAGTAGTAGGTGTTTCTAATAAAGTGGCCAGTGAGTGGAAGCACAAGGTAGTAGTAGGTGTTTCTGATAAAGTGGCCAGTGAGTGGAAGCACAAGGTAGTAGTAGGTGTTTCTAATATAAGTGGCCAGTGAGTGGAACACAAGGTAATAGTAGGTGTTTCTAATAAAGTGGCCAGTGAGTGGAAGCACAGGGTAGTAGTAGGTGTTTTCTAATAAAGTGGCCAGTGAATGGAAGCACAAGGTAGTAGTAGGTGTTTCTAATAAAGTGGCCAGTGAGTGGAAGCACACGGTAGTAGTAGGTGTTTCTAATAAAGTGGCCAGTGAGTGGAAGCACAAGGTAGTAGTAGGTGTTCTAATAAAGTGGCCAGTGAGTGGAAAGCACAAGGTAGTAGTAGGTGTTTCCAATAAAGTGGCCAGTGAGTGTGTGGTGGTGTTGTAAGCCCGTGGAAAGATTCATGCACATCAGAACAGATGTCATAAATCAGCCAATGCAGCTGTGATACGGCGGAGTGTATCCTGATGCTGGAATGAGTGTGTGTGTGTGTGTGTGTGTGTGTGTGTGTGTCACAGCACACACAAACACACACACATACACAGTCCCGAGTTGTTTCAACATAGTTCTACTGTTACTGTGAAACCAGGTCACACACAGAGGAAACACTGTTGGGGCAAGAGAGAAAGAGAGAA
>NC_132888.1:36906415-36920848 GCF_030463535.1 Salminus brasiliensis | reverse complement strand
AGTTTTAAAAGTTTTTTGTTACAGAAATGCATTCATAAATAGATATAAAATGCACTGACTTATATTCGCCTATAAAATTTAGGAATATCATAGCTAAGATTAGGCAATGACCAAAAATATTTAAACTATTTTTCTTTTTTAAAAACTGTCAAATGTATAATGGTTTTAATTTTTTGGTTTGGAATATAAATTTCAGGTCATAAGCAATACGTGGTTATAGTTTTGAAAGTAATTTGAACTATTTAAGCATAAGATTTTAGATCTAAATGGATTTAAGTAATTATTAGGTTTATGCTGGGGGTGTGGGGTAATCTACTCTTGCCACAGAATGTGAAGAAAAAAGAAAAATATTTGAATATGAATAAAATAACAGAATTTACCCGACCTCCCCACGTAAAAAAAAAACAAATGCAGTCCGAATAGTACTCAACACATGTAGATTTATTCCAATCAGAAATGTTAGCCCCCTGAAATAAGGCTGTTTAGACCCCGCCTACTATCAACACACTTCACTGGCCGAAACAGCTTACCAAGAATTTACATTCCAGTAATTACCTTTTAAGAAGGATTTAGAATTATGTAATTGTTGTTTTAAAAAATTCCACTTTTTCAATTTTTCTGAATTTCTCAATGAAAGCTGAGTGTTGGATGTACATTACAAAAAAATACTTCTTACATTCAAATTTGTTTTTGTTTTGTAAAATAATTAATGCACAGATACCAACTTTACCATTCATATTTGCCTATGGAATCAAACAGTGAAATAACACATAAGGAGTTATGCAGTGACCAAAAATGTAAACATTTTGAATCTTATTTGTTTTGAAAGAAAATTCATACATAAGCCTCGCCTGTTTATGTTTAGAATCTGAAACAAATTTCATACATTCAAGCAAAAACTTTTAGATGAAATTGTCTTCAAGTTTTTTGAAAACCTTTGAAAAATCAGGTGGGTCCAAACCTTTGAGGTGATTTCTGTCTGTATCATAAAAAGCCACAAGACTGGAGAGAAATGTTGCGAGATGTAAGTTTGTTTGTTTGTTTGTTTTTGTTTGTTTGATTTTTGTACAGTGTAAATAGCTATAGGTTGTTCAAATGCAGATTTTGTAGATACTGAACTGCGATTATTGCAGGGGTTCAGGATTCTGGAGGAGTTGGACAAAAACCTCTCACAAACCCACTAATGTGGGTATGTGGACAAACTTTGTAACACACATGTACACACAAGTACACACACATCTGGGCTTGCCAGCTGTGTGTACCACTGCGTTTTGCATTGTTTTTGTTTTTTTGCTGTTTTTTATGTCATTGCGACCTCATTTTCTTCTGTAGAATAGATGAGTTTTTTTCTGTTCATCATATCAGCTTCGGCTTCGGTTTGGTTTTGGACGTTTTGCATCGAAGGAAGTTGCATCGGATCAGTCTGGACTTTCTGCTTCCTCTGCAGGGCAATTTTGTTTTTCTTCCATCCTCCTTTTGTTTTCTTCTGTTCATCCTGTCAGTATTAAAAGTGACTCTAATCTAAAATGAAATGGATAAAAATGCATTTTTTTAACTGCTGATTGTTTTTTTAATCAATGCAGAAATTAAAAATAATCTCAATCAAATTGAACATGGGTCGTGTTAAATTAATTTTTAGGAGAGAGAGGGAATGTGTGTGACATATATATATATATAGCTATAAACTGCTATTTAAGTGTGAAATATATATACATATATTTATATATATATATATATAATATGAATGATATATATACATATATACATAGCTATATATATAGATATAAATTGCTGTTTAAGTCTAACATATATATATATATTTTTTTTTTTTATTTGAATGTTGGTATGAATGTATGAGTGAAGGAGTCGAAAAAAAAAATATATGCATATATATACATATATACATAGCTATATATATAGATATAAACTGCTGTTTAAGTCTAATAATATATATATGTATTTTTTTTTTAAATGTGAATGTTGGTATGAATGTAATGTATGAATGAAGGAGTTGATGGAAATATATATATATATAGCTATAAACTGCTATTTAAGTGTGAAATATATATACATATATTTATATATATATATATATAGCTATAAACTGCTATTTAAGTGTGAAATATATATACATATATTTATATATATATATATATAATATGAATGATATATATATACATATATACATAGCTATATATATAGATATAAACTGCTGTTTAAGTCTAATAATATATATATATATATATTTTTTATTGTTATTATTATTATTTTTATTTTATTTTTTAATTTGAATGTTGGTATGAATGTATGAGTGAAGGAGTCGATGGAAATATATATATATATATATATATATATATATATAGCTATAAACTGCTGTTTAAGTGTGATATATATATATATATATATACAAAGGCTCTCAACTGCAGGATTATGGGTGCCTGGAATGGGTCCAGAAAGAGACAGGGGTGTGGTATGAAGGTGTCCCCTGTGTCTGGACGGTGGACAAGGTAACTGTGGGAGCTGCTTGTGCTTGTCAGTGGATCAGGCTGTCCAGACCCTGTTCACCGTGTGTGTGTGCCCTCATGTAACCACTGCTCCCAACACCACTGCTCCCAACAGCTTGGTCAGAATGGCCTAGATGACGGGCAGTTCGTGGAAATGACCTTCCAGCTTGTCTCAGTAAAGTGATGCACCCCCTTTCAGTGTGTTGTAGAGGCATATCTGGTAGTCAACGATCTCTCACCAAGAGATGCCCAGAAAAATGTGCCCAAAAATAGCCTCTGATAGCCTTTTTGGGGGATCCCCTATTACGCCCTCTTGTGGCAGGACCTAGTGTCTGATCAGACTACGCCTGTAATCATCTACACATTTGACTAAATTGTAACTGCATGCCGGGTTTTGTGGTTATCTGGCATTTCTACCTGGATATTAACTGTTCTGAGGTTGTTCCTACTGTACTCTAACCATTTCTTTAGTACTCCAGCTGTTCTCAGGCTATTTTTGAACTGTTCTCTTTTGGTAATCTAGCCATTTATTAAGTACTCCAGCTGTTCTCAGGGCTCTTTAACTATCCCTTGAGTACTCCAACCTATTTGGTACTCTAGCCATTTCTTAAATACTCAAGCTGTTCAAGGGGTACTTGAACTGTTCTTTATTGGTACTCCAACTGTTCTCAGGGTATTTCAACTGTTCTTTATTGGTACTCTAACCATTCCTTAGGTACTCCAACTGTTTTCTGAGTATTTCAACTGTTCTTTTTGGTACTCTAACTGCCCCTTGAGTACTCCAACTGTTCTCTGAGTATTTCAACTGTTCTTTTTGGTACTCTAACTGCCCCTTGAGTACTCCAACTGTTCTCAGGGTATTTCAACTGCTCTTCCTTGGTACTCTAACCATTCCTTAGGTACTCCAACTGTTTTCAGGGTATTTCAACTGTTCTTCTTTGGTACTCTAACTGCCCCTTGAGTACTCCAACTGTTCTCCGGGTATTTCAACTGCTCTTCCTTGGTACTCTAACTGCCCCTTGAGTACTCCAACTGTTCTCGGGGTATTTCAACTGTTCTTCTATGGTACCCTGACCATTCCTTAGGTACTCCAACTGTTCTCTGAGTATTTAAACTGTTCTCTTTGGTACTCTACCTGTCCCTTGAGTACTCCAACTGTTCTCATGGTATTTCAACTGTTCTTCTTCAACGTCTACGATTAGCAGCCAACGATCTCGCTCCAAGAGGTTCGCCACCCAAAAGTGGCCTCTGAGAGCCTTATTATAGGGCAGTGGGGGAAGCCCTTTTTCACCTTCTTGTAGCAGGATCCAGTGTCTAATCAGACCACAGCAGTAATCATTTACATATCTGCCAGAGGCATAACTGCAGCAATCCCACATTCCTCGCACCTAGGTGGGCTATTTAGACCCTGCTGTTCAACAACACACCTGATTGGTTGTAGCATGATAAGGAGGATACAAATTCCAATAATTTACTGGATTATGATTGTCATTTGTAAACATTTTCCAAGCATTGTTTGAGAATTTTCCCATCACTCGGACAGACTCTCCTCCCAATTTCTCCTGAAGACTTCTGCACCATGAAGGTGTCTTTCTTCATGGTCTGTTAGATCCAACTGTCTGCCTTAAACAAGTTCTAAAGGTACACTGTGTTCACTTTCAAAGAGGCAGGATGCATATTTTGAAGTTCTGCTAACTTCTTTGAACGTACTCTTGAGGACACCACCCCAGTGTTTGCATTCAACAAAGTACCTGTTTTTTTTTCTTGGATTGTATGTGCAGTCTGTGCCCCTTTGTACCACCTTGTACTAACGTCCTAAAAATCATCTCAATATGGGTGTTGAGGTTTATCTAATAAGACAGGAAGATCGATAGAAGCTGCTCTTCTGTCAGATGAACACCTGAGGACAAGAGTATAATCAGGCCTCGCTTCTCTTGTTAATGGCTTCAGCATAATTGTGACTTCTGGGGGGGAGGAAAAGCTAGTAGGTCGATATCTTGCTATCTGAATAATCTCTAGCCTTAAAATTAGAAGAACACGTTGACCTGGTCTGACCCTTGCAGGATGCAGTATTAAAGTTGGTGAATTTTTTACGAGAGCATTCTGTAAAGATGCCAAGCCTAGTCCACGTCCTTGTCCAGCTCTCCAGTTCCAGAGCTGATTACCTTGCACAGGTGGACTGGTCAAGGGATTTCAAAGACCACACTGGCTTTTCATAGACTGGGTAAGGGGTTGCATATACTTAAGTCATTTTCAAAACTCTTCTCAGGGTATTCTTACTGTTCTTCTTTGGTATTCCAACCATCATTGAGTGTTCTTGCTGCTTTACCTAAACAGTTAGAATATGTAAACATGTAAACTGTTCTATGTGGATTCCAAGAGGACAGTTAAAATTCCCACAGAACTGTTACTTGTTTGCATATTCTAACTGTTTTCAAGATATTCGAACCAGTCCTTGGGTTATTGTAACTGTTCTCTGGATATTCTAACTGTTCTCTTGGTATTGTAACTGTTCTATGGGTTATCAAACTGTTCTCTTGGTATTGTAACTGTTCTATGGGTTATCAAACTGTTCTCTTGGTATTGTAACTGTTGTCAGGGTATCTGAACTGTTCTCAGGGTATATGAACTGTTCTCAGGGTATTCAAACTGTTCTCAGGATAATCTAACTGTTCTCAGGGTATTAAAACTGTTCCCAGGGTATTGTATCTGTTCTCAGGGTATTCAAACTGTTCCCAGGGTATTGTATCTGTTCTCGTGGTATTCTAACTGTTCTCTGGGTAATCTCAAACTGTTCCCAGGGTATTGTATCTGTTCTCAGGGTATTCTAACTGTTCTCAGGATAATCTAACTGTTCTCAGGGTATTCAAACTGTTCTCAGCGTAATCTAACTGTTCTCAGGGTATTCAAACTGTTCCCAGGGTATTGTATCTGTTCTCAGGGTAGTTTAACTGTTCTCTGGGTAATCTAACTGTTCTCAGGGTATTCAAACTGTTCTCTGAGTAATCTAACTATTCTCAGGATAATCTATCTGTTCTCAGGGTATTTTAACTGTTCTCGGGGTATTCTAACTGTTCTCAGGGTATTCAAACTGTTCCCAGGATATTGTATCTGTTCTCAGGGTATTCTAACTGTTCTCTTGATTTTGTATCTGTTCTCAGGGTATTCTAACTGTTCTCAGGATAATCTATCTGTTCTCAGGGTATTCAAACTGTTCTCAGCATAATCTAACTGTTCTAATGGTATTCAAACTGTTCCCATGGGATTGTATCTGTTCTCAGGGTATTCAAACTGTTCCCAGGGTATTGTATCTGTTCTCAGGGTAATCTAACTGTTCTCTGGGTAATCTAACTGTTCTCTGGGTAATCTAACTATTCTCAGGATAATCTATCTGTTCTCAGGGTAATCTAACTGTTCTCAGGGTAATCTAACTGTTCTCAGGGTATTCTAACTGTTCTCTGGGTAATCTAACTGTTCTCAGGATAACCTATTTGTTCTCAGGGTATTCAAACTGTTCCCAGGGTATTGTATCTGTTCTCAGGGTAGTTTAACTGTTCTCTGGGTAATCTAACTGTTCTCAGGATAATCCAACTGTTCTCAGGGTATTCTAACTGTTCTCTGGGTAATCTAACTATTCTCAGGATAATCTATCTGTTCTCAGGGTATTTTACCTGTTCTCAGGGTATTCTAACTGTTCTCTGGGTAATCTAACTATTCTCAGGATAATCTATCTGTTCTCAGGGTATTTTAACTGTTCTCAGGGTATTCTAACTGTTCTCAGGGTAATCTAACTGTTCTCAAGGTATCCTAACTGTTCTCAGGGTATTCTAACTGTTCTCTGGGTAATCTAACTATTCTCAGGATAATCTATCTGTTCTCAGGGTATTTTAACTGTTCTCAGGGTATTCTAACTGTTCTCAGGGTAATCTAACTGTTCTCAAGGTATCCTAACTGTTCTCAGGGTATTCAAACTGTTCCCAGGGTATTGTATCTGTTCTCAGGGTATTTTAACTGTTCTCAGGATAATCTGACTGTTCCCAGGGTATTACACTTGTTCTCAGGATAATCTAACTGTTCTCAGGGTATTCTAACCATTCCTTGGGTATTCTAACTGTTCTCAAGGTATCCTAACTATTCTCAGGATAACCTAACTGTTCTCTGGGTATTTTAACTGTTCTCGTGGTATTCTATGCATTCTCTAGATATTCTGTCTGTCCTCTGGGTATTACAACTGTTCACAGGATATTCGAACTGTTCTCAGCATATTTTAACCGCTGTATCCTGCTGTTTAGCATTGTGCTGAGTGAAGGGTAGGGAGGGAGGTCATTTGTGCTCTCTTGGATTCCGGGTCAAGGATAGTTGGATGGTGGGATTTACCATGCAATCTCCCGAAGATAGGGTCAGTGATTAATTGAAGGGATTGTGGGTACAGTTACAAGAATGTCTAGAGTTACGTCATTTCTAATGATGCGTTTTATGTAAACATGATATTACCTTCCAAAAATGAGGTAATAGAAAATGGAGCGTTTCGCAAAAACACTGACTCCCGACTCTTCTAAGGATTAAGTTTGACTTCCTCCCCTTTAATGATGTTTCAAAGTGTCTGTTGTTTGATCTGCTGAATCATTAATGCTCATTATGAGGGCTGTCAGAAAAGCCGTTCAGACGAGGACAAAATCAGACACACTCTCCTTCTGAAGTCTTCGCCAACGTGTGTGAAAACACTGTCATGTTTTGTTTTTTATGCTGCACAAATTCACCGTCGCCTTTGTTCTCTTCCGTCTCCACATCTCAAGGCATTTCCTGTTTTGTAACTTCTCCTGTTTTGTTTGTTCGCTAGCGTTGGCGATTGTTCATGAACTGCACTTGGAGGTGCACCTTGTGTCTCTCCACAGCTTCTGAACATTTGACCTTAAATGAAAGGTATTCTGATCAAATGGTGTGAAGTAAAGCTGCATCAGCATTCTGAGAACCTCACAGAGGCTGAACTTGCTCATTAGAAAGATGTTCTGCAAGCATTTTCTAGGCTTTCTAACCATTTCCTGGGTTTTCTAAGGATTCTCTGGCATTCTGGATGTTCTAACTATTCTCAGGGTCTTCCTTTTTTAATTCCTTTTTATATCATTTATATATAATTTGACCCCAATTTTTCTTCCCAATTAGGAAGGCCAGTTACCCATTTTTTTTCGAACTGCCACTGATGGGGGAAAGCATGGCTCCCCAGCTCTGATACAACAGCTAACAGCTAACACATGTTTTGCAGTATGTGGAAAACATCCTGCCTTACTGTGAGAAAGCTGAAGCCTGGGCATCATTGGGCCTTGCAACAAGACAATGATCCCAAGCATACCTCAAAGTCCACCCAGGGTTGGTTTCAGAAGAAGTCCTGGAAAATTCTGAAGTGGTCATTACAGTTGCATGTCTTGAACCCCGTAGAAAATCTTTGGTGGGATTTGAGAAGGGGGCCGCAGCAGCAAACCCAAGAATATATAAGTGAACTGGAGGCCACTGCCCCTGAGGAATGGGCTGAGATGCCTCAGGAATGCTGCCAGAACGTGGTGTCTGGCTATGCATCACATTTGTAGCAGGTAATGATTTTGTCTTTTGGCCGCAATTCTGAAGAGAATTCCCTGTAGACTGGCATTTCTGCCACTGCTGGTAGACCCGTATGACCGTACTATGGCCTCACATGCACCTTTTGCCAACCGTTAGCATCTGCTTTAGGACCCATTTTCCACACGTCCAACAAGACATTGCCTGCACTGTCCTGCACTATTCTCAAAGTCTGAGTCCAGTCACACACCCCACAGGTATTTATAGCCTCATCTTCCTTGTGAAGCACCCTTTGCAGGGGCCTTAAGTTACTACCACCTTAAACACGGTGACTCATTATTGTCCAGGGAGTGTCCTACAGTCCTACTCTCTCTCTCTCTTTTAAATTTTCTTGCTTTATTATTTTCTCTTTTTCTTTCTGCTCTTACTCTCTCTCTCTCTCTCTCTCTCTCTTATCACCTCTTCCAGTTTTAAGTCTTTAAGCTCCTCAGCAGATTTCTCAGCTTTGTCGCTGTTAGCAAAGAGAGAGAGAGATAAATAGAGAGAGAGAGAGAGAGAGAGAGAGAGAGAGAGAGAAAGAGAGAGAAATTAAAACAACAGGAAAACAAAGTGCTGAGGAAGAAGGAAGAGGAAGGGTGGAGGAGGAAGATGGATGGAGTGATAAAAAGTGGAGAAAGAGGGAAGTTGAGAGAGAGAGAGGAGCGGCGGCCGAGCGGAGCAATAAGATAAATACCACAATAAAGGCAACCGGGCCTAGTGACATCACTCAGCCTATGTGTGTGTGTGTGTGTGTGTGTGTGTGTGTGTGTGTGTGTGTGTGTGTGTGTGTGAATGCGCTTGACTCAGCAGATCACCTTACAGAACTTCTCTAATGAATTGGACGGGCATGTGGCCAAAACTGTGTTTGTGTGTGTGTGTGTGTGAAAGAGAGAGAGAGAAAGAGAGACCATATAGGTCAGCTACGTTAACCTGAAAACCTCAACTAGTGTGTGTGTGTGTGTGTGTGTGTGTGGGCTACAGTGTGAAGTAAATCCAGCATTGAACTTTTGTTTAGGCCAGCTCATCAATCACACTGACTCCACCACAGTCTCAGTCCCCACTGAGATCTGGTGTACTGGACACCCAGCACCAGACCAGTATAAACCAGCATATGTTGGTGTTTTGAACACTGCTATACTGGACAACCAGCACCAGACCAGTATAAACCAGTATATATTGGTGTTTTGAACACTGGTATACTGGTCAACCAGCACTAGACCAGTATAAACCAGCATATATTGGTGTTTTGAACACTGGTATACTGGTCAACCAGCACTAGACCAGTATAAACCAGCATATATTGGTGTTTTAAACACTGGTATACTAGACAACCAGCACCAGACCAGTATAAACCAGTATATGTTGGTGTTTTGGACGCTGGTATACTGTTCAACCAACACCAGACCAGCATAAACCAGTATATGTTGGTGTTTTGAACACTGCTATACTAGACAACCTGCACCAGACCAGTATAAACCAGCATATATTGGTGTTTTGAACACTGGTATACTGGTCAACCAGCACTAGACCAGTATAAACCAGCATATATTGGTGTTTTAAACACTGGTATACTAGACAACCAGCACCAGACCAGTATAAACCAGTATATGTTGGTGTTTTGGACACTGGTATACTGGTCAACCAACACCAGACCAGCATAAACCAGTATATGTTGGTGTTTTAAACACTGGTATACTAGACAACCAGCACCAGACCAGTATAAACCAGTATATGTTGGTGTTTTGGACGCAGGTACACTGGTCACCCAGCACCAGACCAGTATAAATCAGTATATATTGATGTTTTGAACGCTAGTATACTGGTCAACCAGTAACAAACCAGTATAAACCAGCATATATTGGTGTTTTAAACACTGGTATACTGGTCAACCAGTAACAAACCAGTATAAACCAGCATATATTGGTGTTTTAAACACTGGTATACTAGACAACCAGCACCACACCAGTATAAACCAGTATATGTTGTGTTTTGAACACTGGGGAACAACCAGCACCAGACCATAACACCACCAGTTTTTCTTAATTGTTGTATCAAATGTTTCTAGTCTTCCTAAAACTAGTTTTCTCTCTATCTCTCTCTATCTCTCTCTCTCTCACACACACACACGTTATGAGGGGTCTTTAAGGTGGAACATTATGCAGACACATGTTAGCTGTCATGTGATGTGTGTTTTGAGATGGGCATTATTGTGGCCAGGTTTCATCCTCTTCCTCACTGAGCCTCATCCTGACAGCTCCAGACTGTTTCTTCCACTGGTTATGGTTTATTCATCTGCTCCCCTCATCAGGGATCAGTGATGGGCGAGAGTTAAGCTGATGTCAGACACATTTTTATCAGCCATCACCACGCCTCACCTCTCGTGACAGAACACACGGCCTGATGTCAAATTCACTGTAGTTTTAAACGCACCCATCTCTCTTCTTCGCTTAGCGTCCTCTCATTCTGGACCACACCATCACTATCACTTACTGCCAATATCACCATCACTATTACTATCACTTACTGTCAATACTGTCAATATCACTATTACTATCACTTACTGTCAACATCACCATCACTATTACTATCACTTACTGTCAACATCACCATCATGATTACTATCACATACTGTCAACATCACCATCACTATTACTATCACTTACTGTCAACATCACCAACACTATTACTATCACTTACTGTCAATACTGTCAATATCACGATTACTATCACTTACTGTCAACATCACCATCACTATCACTATCACTTACTGTCAACATCACCATCATGATTACTATCACATACTGTCAACATCACCATCATGATTACTATCACTTACTGTCAATACTGTCAATATCACGATTACTATCACTTACTGTCAACATCACCATCACGATTACTATCACTTACTGTCAACATCACCATCACTATTACTATTCTTACTGTCAATACTGTCAATATCACAATTACTATCACTTACTGTCAACATCACCATCACAATTACTATCACTTACTGTCAACATCACCATCACAATTACTATCACTTACTGTCAATATCACGATTACTATCACTTACTGTCAACATCACCATCACTATTACTATCACTTACTGTCAATATCACCATCACCATTACTATCACTTACTGTCAATATCACATCATTATTACATCACTTACTGTCAATATCACTATCACTTACTGGCAATACTGTCAATATCACGATTACTATCACTTACTGTCAATATCACATCACTATTACCATTACTTACTGTCAATATCACCATATCACCATCATTATTACTATCACTTACTGTCAATATCACATCACTATTACTATCACTTACTGTCAACACCACTAACACAATTACAATCATATACTGTCAGTATCACTATTACTATTACTTACTTTCAATATCACATCACTATTATTATTACTATTACTTACTGTCAACATAACTATAACTATTACTGCTGTTACTGCTATTGCTGTCAAGATTACTGTCATTATCACTAGTACTGTTACAGTTGCTATAAATATGTCATTATCACTATCATTTCACTATCATATTACTGTCAACATGAGCACTATCAGTGCCATTATCCCTACTACTACTCCTGACATTATCACTATCATTTTTACTGTGATTATTATCACTCACTATTACTGTCATTATCACTATTACTGTCATCATTATCACTATCGTTGTCATAATCACTATCACTATTCCTGTCATTATTACTATCAATATTACTGTCATGATTATCACTCACTATTCCTGTCATTATCACTATTGCTGTTATAACTATTTCTATCATTAGGACCCTCATTATCACTACCATGGTCATATTACTATCACTATTACAGTTATTGCTATTTCTACAAACATTACTGTCATTATTAATATTACTATTAGTCATCATTGCCACTATTAGTGTTCAATGTCAGTAGTGCTGCCATTATCACTATTACTACCACTGATACGGTCATCGCTATTACTGCCATGATCACTATTACTGTTATCACTATCATTACTACTACTATTACTAGTACTAACACTGTCATTGTTCATTCCAATTTTTACTTATGATATTGATTACAAATGATTACTATTAATATGAATATCCCTATATATCAATATAGAAATAGAAAAATATATAGATGGGTTGATCTGTGTGTGTGTGTGTGTGTGTGTGTGTGTGTGCGTGTGCGCATGCGAGCATGTGTGTGTTTTCAATTTAATACTTCACTCTGAAACAATCTGCCTGGTGGAGGTCTGGAAGCCTGCCCGATGGAAGAATCGGCCAGGGCGGCGCTGCGGCGGCATCACTTGGTGTCAGAATGATGTTCTCCTGATAACAGTCTGCCTCATATTGTTCCCTTTATTGATTTTGCTATGGCGCTTGATACGGTTGACCGCTTATTATTATTGAACAGGCTCTGCTCTCCTGGATTGGATCAGACGCCCCGTAGCCACTTCCACGACTGACTCGCTGATAGGAGCCAATTTACTGCTGCTGGTGTCGCAAAAGCTCAATCCTTAGTATACTGCTAATGGAGTTCCTCAGGGCTTGGTATTAGGGCCGTTATTGTTTACTGTGCATGTTAATGGTGGCGCTGCTGGTGAAGCTGAGGCTCTGCAGGCGAAGGGGGAACGTAATACAATACCTGCTGATGTTTACACAGTTGCGAACTGAATGGAATCATCTCCAACAAAGCGGTGAGGAGAATCCGTATGATACCGATTACACAGTGAGTCAGTCTCTGAAACAGGCGCCATAACAGGCGACAATATACACGAAAAATACATACAGATACAGTTAACTCAGACCTCACTGTCTGATTGGTCAAGAAATGTTCTGACCAAGTCCTTTCACCCTAAAACTGTACCAATCACATTGCCAACAACAACAAGGCAAGTCTGTTCATTCAGTAATACAAGGAAATACAGGCTGATAAACACCTCATGAATAGTTTGGGGTTTTTTTTGCCTTCTGCACTTGCACAGATCTTCACGTCAGAGGGGGCTTTTCCCGTTAGCACGTCGACCCTCCTCCAATTGGTTTAATGGCTTGTTTTCTTGAAGGATGGGACTTTATGAGTATTTCGATGCCATGTTGAGCGTTACGAGAACTCCCATTCATATTTCTACCAGTAGGCACTTCTCTCATTTCTCACGTCCCTGGCTGGACTTGATACTTGGACGGTTCTATGGCTCTATCTGTACCATGAAAGACAAGCTTCGTAGTATCAGCAGTTATCATGGACTGTGTACAGGGCTCAACCGGTACCATATAAAACCTCCACTTAGTCGGTCCTTGGTGTTTTGGGATTGTTACCATTGTTAGCATAGCAGTAACTCATTTGTTGTGGAACTACTTTTTTGGCGGAGGGATTAGAGCATATTCAGTATTCGGCACTCGCTCATGACCAAATCACAGCCGCTAACACACTCCCTCTGGTGTTGAATGGCTGAAATACAGTTTCTTAAAGGGTAACGTACTATTTTCAATCATGGCGACAGCCTTGTGAATATGGCTCCCATGAGTGTGGTGAGAAAACACGCTGAAATGCTAACCCTCCCAATGTCTGCTGTTAGCCACATTAGCATTTCTGACTGAGCTACCTCCTTACTGGGTCAAAAAGACCTTGATCTCACTCAGGACTCATTTCCAGGACCTTCATTTTGGCTCCTCATGGCGCTGAAAAGGCAGCGAGGCCTGTGTCTTTGCCATAAGTCTCATAAGCAGGTGATTAGCCCCAATAGTTTTATTTATTATGGATATGCTGCAAATCACTGCAAGATTAGAAGGGTAGCTTTACGGATCGGTGAGCCAACCCTGCCCCCTGGGTAAAACCAGATGCCCTCCCTGACCTTAAGGTCATTCTGGCGACAGGACAATGGTTTTGAATATTGTTTTCGGGATATTGTTGATTATTAGAAATTGTGAAAATACGGCACAAAAAATGAATGAATAAATGAATGACTCTTATCACTCTTTGGCAAAGTAAGAACCCCTTATCAACACTTTAGCAATTACAGTTACGTAGCATATCTGATTGCTAGCTTCAGTGTCATGATAAATAAGCCTTTCATGGCGCTGGCTGGGGGCTTATCACTAGGTATGGTTTTGATATCAGAGCTAATTAAATGTTTTCCCATCTTATAAATACATATCCGGCATATAAACGATTTCAAGCTTCGATTAATTACTAATAATAAGTGAAGAGGAAGTGTAGCACTTGTGGAAAGCAGGTTTCCCTGAGCGCTGTTTAACTCAGAAGATCAGGACAGTGATAGATGCCTCTCGAGAACATTGTTAGCCCTTTAGACTAGACCTAC
>NC_132888.1:36893915-36901415 GCF_030463535.1 Salminus brasiliensis | reverse complement strand
GTACTATAGCTCAGTATTGTAGAGTACTGTAGATCAGTATTGTAGAGTACTGTAGATCAGTATTGTAGAGTACTATAGCTCAGTATTGTAGAGTATTGTAGATCAGTATTGTAGAGTACTATAGCTCAGTATTGTAGAGTATTGTAGATCAGTATTGTAGAGTACTGTAGATCAGTACTGTAGAGTACTATAGCTCAGTATTGTAGAGTATTGTAGATCAGTATTGTAGAGTACTATAGCTCAGTATTGTAGAGTACTGTAGATCAGTATTGTAGAGTACTGTAGCTCAGTCCTGTAGAGTACTGTAGATCAGTATTGTAGAGTACTATAGATCAGTATTGTAGAGTACTGTAGATCAGTATTGTAGAGTACTATAGATCAGTATTGTAGAGTATTATAGCTCAGTATTGTAGAGTACTGTAGCTCAGTATTGTAGAGTACTATAGCTCAGTATTGTAGAGTACTGTAGCTCAGTATTGTAGAGTACTAAAGATCAGTATTGTAGAGTACTGTAGATCAGTATTGTAGAGTACTATAGCTCAGTATTGTAGAGTACTATATATCAGTATTGTAGAGTACTGTAGATCTGTATTGTAGAGTACTATAGATCAGTATTGTAGAGTACTGTAGCTCAGTATTGTAGAGTACTGTAGCTCAGTATTGTAGAGTACTATAGATCAGTATTGTAGAGTACTATAGCTCAGTATTGTAGAGTACTGTAGCTCAGTATTGTAAAGTACTATAGCTCAGTGTTGTAGAGTACTGTAGCTCAGTATTGTAGAGTACTATAGCTCAGTATTGTAGAGTACTGTAGCTCAGTACTGTAGCTCAGTATTATAGCTCAGTATTGTAGAGTACTGTAGCTCAGTATTGTAGAGTACTGTAGATCAGTATTGTATAGTACTATAGCTCAGTATTGTAGAGTACTGTAGATCAGTATTGTAGAGTACTGTAGCTCAGTATTGTAGAGTACTGTAGATCAGTATTGTAGAGTACTGTAGATCAGTATTGTAGAGTGCTATAGCTCAGTATTGTAGAGTACTGTAGATCAGTATTGTAGAGTACTGTAGATCAGTATTGTAGAGTACTATAGCTCAGTATTGTAGAGTACTGTAGCTCAGTATTGTAGAGTACTGTAGATCGGTATTGTAGAGTACTGTAGCTCAATATTGTAGAGTACTGTAGCTCAGTATTGTAGAGTACTATAGCTCAGTATTGTAGAGTACTATATATCAGTATTGTAGAGTACTGTAGATCAGTATTGTAGAGTACTATAGATCAGTATTGTAGAGTACTGTAGATCAGTATTGTAGAGTACTATAGATCAGTATTGTAGAGTATTGTAGATCGGTATTGTAGAGTACTGTAGATCAGTATTGTAGAGTATTGTAGATCAGTATTGTAGAGTACTGTAGATCAGTATTGTAGAGTACTGTAGATCAGTATTGTAGAGTACTATAGATCAGTATTGTAGAGTACTGTAGATCAGTATTGTAGAGTACTATAGATCAGTATTGTAGAGTACTGTAGCTCAGTATTGTAGAGTACTATAGATCAGTATTGTAGAGTACTGTAGCTCAGTATTGTAGAGTACTGTAGATCAGTATTGTAGAGTACTGTAGCTCAGTATTGTAGAGTATTGTAGATCAGTATTGTAGAGTACTGTAGCTCAGTATTGTAGAGTATTGTAGATCAGTATTGTAGAGTACTGTAGATCAGTATTGTAGAGTATTGTAGATCAGTATTGTAGAGTACTGTAGATCAGTATTGTAGAGTATTGTAGATCAGTATTGTAGAGTACTGTAGATCAGTATTGTAGAGTACTGTAGCTCATTATTGTAGAGTATTGTAGATCAGTATTGTAGAGTACTGTAGATCAGTATTGTAGAGTATTGTAGATCAGTATTGTAGAGTACTGTAGATCAGTATTGTAGAGTATTGTAGATCAGTATTGTAGAGTACTGTAGCTCATTATTGTAGAGTATTGTAGATCAGTATTGTAGAGTATTGTAGATCAGTATTGTAGAGTACTGTAGATCAGTATTGTAGAGTACTGTAGATCAGTATTGTAGAGTATTGTAGATCAGTATTGTAGAGTACTGTAGCTCATTATTGTAGAGTATTGTAGATCAGTATTGTAGAGTACTGTAGCTCAGTATTGTAGAGTATTGTAGATCAGTATTGTAGAGTACTGTAGATCAGTATTGTAGAGTACTGTAGCTCATTATTGTAGAGTACTGTAGATCAGTATTGTAGAGTACTGTAGATCAGTATTGTAGAGTATTGTAGATCAGTATTGTAGAGTACTATAGCTCAGTATTGTAGAGTACAGTAGATCAGTATTGTAGAGTACTATAGCTCAGTATTGTAGAGTACTGTAGATCAGTATTGTAGAGTACTATAGCTCAGTATTGTAGAGTACTGTAGATCTGTATTGTAGAGTACTGTAGATCAGTGTTGTAGAGTACTATAGATCAGTATTGTAGAGTACAGTAGATCAGTATTGTAGAGTACAGTAGATCAGTATTGCAGAGTACTATAGCTCAGTATTGTAGAGTACTGTAGCTCAGTATTGTAGAGTACTCTAGCTCAGTATTGCAGAGTACTATAGCTCAGTATTGTAGAGTACAGTAGATCAGTATTGTAGAGTACTGTAGCTCAGTATTGTAGAGTACAGTAGATCAGTATTGTAGAGTATTGTAGATCAGTATTGTAGAGTACAGTAGATCAGTATTGTAGAGTATTGTAGATCAGTATTGTAGAGTATTGTAGATCAGTATTGTAGAGTACTATAGCTCAGTATTGTAGAGTATTGTAGATCAGTATTGTAGAGTACTATAGCTCAGTATTGTAGAGTACTGTTGATCAGTATTGTAGAGTACTGTAGATCAGTATTGTAGAGTACTGTTGATCAGTATTGTAGAGTACTGTAGATCAGTATTGTAGAGTACAGTAGATCAGTATTGTAGAGTACTGTAGCTCAGTATTGTAGAGTACTGTAGATCAGTATTGTAGAGTACTGTAGATCAGTATTGTAGAGTATTGTAGATCAGTATTGTAGAGTACTGTTGATCAGTATTGTAGAGTACTGTTGATCAGTATTGTAGAGTACTATAGCTCAGTATTGTAGAGTACTGTAGATCAGTATTGTAGAGTACTGTAGATCAGTATTGTAGAGTATTGTAGATCAGTATTGTAGAGTACTGTTGATCAGTATTGTAGAGTACTGTAGATCAGTATTGTAGAGTACTGTTGATCAGTATTGTAGAGTACTATAGCTCAGTATTGTAGAGTACTGTAGATCAGTATTGTAGAGTACTATAGCTCAGTATTGTAGAGTACTGTAGCTCAGTATTGTAGAGTAGTGTAGCTCAGTATTGTAGAGTACTATAGCTCAGTATTGTAGAGTACTGTAGATCAGTATTGTAGAGTACTATAGCTCAGTATTGTAGAGTACTATAGCTCAGTATTGTAGAGTACTGTAGATCAGTATTGTAGAGTACTATAGCTCAGTATTGTAGAGTACTATAGCTCAGTATTGTAGAGTACTGTAGATCAGTATTGTAGAGTACTGTAGATCAGTATTGTAGAGTACTGTAGATCAGTATTGTAGAGTACTGTAGCTCAGTCCTGTAGAGTACTGTAGATCAGTATTGTAGAGTACTATAGCTCAGTATTGTAGAGTACTGTAGATCAGTATTGTAGAGTACTATAGCTCAGTATTGTAGAGTACTGTAGCTCAGTATTGTAGAGTACTGTAGATCAGTATTGTAGAGTACTGTAGCTCAGTATTGTAGAGTAGTGTAGCTCAGTATTGTAGAGTACTGTAGATCAGTATTGTAGAGTACTGTAGCTCAGTCCTGTAGAGTACTGTAGATCAGTATTGTAGAGTACTGTAGATCAGTATTGTAGAGTACTATAGCTCAGTATTGTAGAGTACTGTAGATCAGTATTGTAGAGTACTGTAGATCAGTATTGTAGAGTACTGTAGCTCAGTATTGTAGAGTACTATAGCTCAGTATTGTAGAGTACTGTAGCTCAGTATTGTAGAGTACTGTAGATCAGTATTGTAGAGTACTATAGCTCAGTATTGTAGAGTACTATAGCTCAGTATTGTAGAGTACTGTAGCTCAGTATTGTAGAGTATTGTAGATCAGTATTGTAGAGTACTGTAGCTCAGTCCTGTAGAGTACTGTAGATCAGTATTGTAGAGTACTATAGCTCAGTATTGTAGAGTACTGTAGATCAGTATTGTAGAGTACTGTAGATCAGTATTGTAGAGTACTGTAGCTCAGTATTGTAGAGTACTATAGCTCAGTATTGTAGAGTACTGTAGATCAGTATTGTAGAGTACTGTTGATCAGTATTGTAGAGTACTGTTGATCAGTATTGTAGAGTACTATAGCTCAGTATTGTAGAGTACTATAGCTCAGTATTGTAGAGTACTGTAGCTCAGTATTGTAGAGTATTGTAGATCAGTATTGTAGAGTACTGTAGCTCAGTCCTGTAGAGTACTGTAGATCAGTATTGTAGAGTACTATAGCTCAGTATTGTAGAGTACTGTAGATCAGTGTTGTAGAGTACTATAGATCAGTATTGTAGAGTACAGTAGATCAGTATTGTAGAGTACTGTAGATCAGTGTTGTAGAGTACTATAGATCAGTATTGTAGAGTACAGTAGATCAGTATTGTAGAGTACAGTAGATCAGTATTGCAGAGTACTATAGCTCAGTATTGTAGAGTACTGTAGCTCAGTATTGTAGAGTACTGTAGCTCAGTATTGCAGAGTACTATAGCTCAGTATTGTAGAGTACAGTAGATCAGTATTGTAGAGTACTGTAGCTCAGTATTGTAGAGTACAGTAGATCAGTATTGTAGAGTATTGTAGATCAGTATTGTAGAGTACAGTAGATCAGTATTGTAGAGTATTGTAGATCAGTATTGTAGAGTATTGTAGATCAGTATTGTAGAGTACTATAGCTCAGTATTGTAGAGTATTGTAGATCAGTATTGTAGAGTACTATAGCTCAGTATTGTAGAGTACTGTTGATCAGTATTGTAGAGTACTGTAGATCAGTATTGTAGAGTACTGTTGATCAGTATTGTAGAGTACTGTAGATCAGTATTGTAGAGTACAGTAGATCAGTATTGTAGAGTACTGTAGATCAGTATTGTAGAGTACTGTAGATCAGTATTGTAGAGTATTGTAGATCAGTATTGTAGAGTACTGTTGATCAGTATTGTAGAGTACTGTTGATCAGTATTGTAGAGTACTATAGCTCAGTATTGTAGAGTACTGTAGATCAGTATTGTAGAGTACTGTAGATCAGTATTGTAGAGTATTGTAGATCAGTATTGTAGAGTACTGTTGATCAGTATTGTAGAGTACTGTAGATCAGTATTGTAGAGTACTGTTGATCAGTATTGTAGAGTACTATAGCTCAGTATTGTAGAGTACTGTAGATCAGTATTGTAGAGTACTATAGCTCAGTATTGTAGAGTACTGTAGCTCAGTATTGTAGAGTAGTGTAGCTCAGTATTGTAGAGTACTATAGCTCAGTATTGTAGAGTACTGTAGATCAGTATTGTAGAGTACTATAGCTCAGTATTGTAGAGTACTATAGCTCAGTATTGTAGAGTACTGTAGATCAGTATTGTAGAGTACTATAGCTCAGTATTGTAGAGTACTATAGCTCAGTATTGTAGAGTACTGTAGATCAGTATTGTAGAGTACTGTAGATCAGTATTGTAGAGTACTGTAGATCAGTATTGTAGAGTACTGTAGCTCAGTCCTGTAGAGTACTGTAGATCAGTATTGTAGAGTACTATAGCTCAGTATTGTAGAGTACTGTAGATCAGTATTGTAGAGTACTATAGCTCAGTATTGTAGAGTACTGTAGCTCAGTATTGTAGAGTACTGTAGATCAGTATTGTAGAGTACTGTAGCTCAGTATTGTAGAGTAGTGTAGCTCAGTATTGTAGAGTACTGTAGATCAGTATTGTAGAGTACTGTAGATCAGTATTGTAGAGTACTGTAGCTCAGTCCTGTAGAGTACTGTAGATCAGTATTGTAGAGTACTGTAGCTCAGTCCTGTAGAGTACTGTAGATCAGTATTGTAGAGTACTATAGCTCAGTATTGTAGAGTACTGTAGATCAGTATTGTAGAGTACTGTAGATCAGTATTGTAGAGTACTGTAGCTCAGTCCTGTAGAGTACTGTAGATCAGTATTGTAGAGTACTATAGCTCAGTATTGTAGAGTACTATAGCTCAGTATTGTAGAGTACTGTAGCTCAGTATTGTAGAGTACTGTAGATCAGTATTGTAGAGTACTATAGCTCAGTATTGTAGAGTACTATAGCTCAGTATTGTAGAGTACTGTAGCTCAGTATTGTAGAGTATTGTAGATCAGTATTGTAGAGTACTGTAGCTCAGTCCTGTAGAGTACTGTAGATCAGTATTGTAGAGTACTATAGCTCAGTATTGTAGAGTACTGTAGCTCAGTATTGTAGAGTACTGTAGATCAGTATTGTAGAGTACTGTAGCTCAGTATTGTAGAGTAGTGTAGCTCAGTATTGTAGAGTACTGTAGATCAGTATTGTAGAGTACTGTAGATCAGTATTGTAGAGTACTGTAGCTCAGTCCTGTAGAGTACTGTAGATCAGTATTGTAGAGTACTGTAGCTCAGTCCTGTAGAGTACTGTAGATCAGTATTGTAGAGTACTATAGCTCAGTATTGTAGAGTACTGTAGATCAGTATTGTAGAGTACTGTAGCTCAGTATTGTAGAGTACTATAGCTCAGTATTGTAGAGTACTATAGCTCAGTATTGTAGAGTACTGTAGCTCAGTATTGTAGAGTACTGTAGATCAGTATTGTAGAGTACTATAGCTCAGTATTGTAGAGTACTATAGCTCAGTATTGTAGAGTACTGTAGCTCAGTATTGTAGAGTATTGTAGATCAGTATTGTAGAGTACTGTAGCTCAGTCCTGTAGAGTACTGTAGATCAGTATTGTAGAGTACTATAGCTCAGTATTGTAGAGTACTGTAGATCAGTGTTGTAGAGTACTATAGATCAGTATTGTAGAGTACAGTAGATCAGTATTGTAGAGTACTGTAGATCAGTGTTGTAGAGTACTATAGATCAGTGTTGTAGAGTACAGTAGATCAGTATTGTAGAGTACAGTAGATCAGTATTGCAGAGTACTATAGCTCAGTATTGTAGAGTACTGTAGCTCAGTATTGTAGAGTACTGTAGCTCAGTATTGCAGAGTACTATAGCTCAGTATTGTAGAGTACAGTAGATCAGTATTGTAGAGTACTGTAGCTCAGTATTGTAGAGTACAGTAGATCAGTATTGTAGAGTATTGTAGATCAGTATTGTAGAGTACAGTAGATCAGTATTGTAGAGTATTGTAGATCAGTATTGTAGAGTATTGTAGATCAGTATTGTAGAGTACTATAGCTCAGTATTGTAGAGTATTGTAGATCAGTATTGTAG
>NC_132888.1:36853915-36886415 GCF_030463535.1 Salminus brasiliensis | reverse complement strand
TAATCTTAACCCTAACCTTAACCCTAACCCTAACTTTAACCTTAACCCAAACCCCAACCCTAATCATAACCTTTAAATCAACCCTTAATCCTAATCTTAACCCTAACCTTAACTTCAACCCTAACTTTAACCTTAACCCTAACCATAACCTTTAAATCAACCCTTAATCCTAATCTTAACCCTAACCTTAACTTCAACCCTAACTTTAACCTTAACCCTAACCATAACCTTTAAATCAACCCTTAATTCTAATCTTAACCCTAACCTTAACTTCAATCCTAACTTTAACCTTAACCCTAACCATAACCTTTAAATCAACCCTTAATCCTAATCTTAACCCTAACCTTAACTTCAACCCTAACTTTAACCTTAACCCTAACCATAACCTTTAAATCAACCCTTAATCCTAATCTTAAACCTAACCCTAACTTTAATCCTAACTTTAACCTTAACCCAAACCCCAACCTTAATCATAACCCTTGAATCAACCCTAAATCCTAATCTTAACCCTAACCTAAAACCTTAACTTTAACCCTAACCTTAACCTTTAAATCAACCCTTAATCCTAATCTTAACCCCAACCTTAACCCTAACCTTAACTTTAATCCTAACTTTAACCTTAACCCAAACCCCAACCTTAATCATAACCCTTGAATCAACCCTAAATCCTAATCTTAAACCTAACCTTAACTTTAACCCTAACCTTAACCTTTAAATCAACCCTTAATCCTAATCTTAACCCCAACCTTAACCCTAACCTTAACTTTAACCTTAACTTTAATCTTAACCCAAACCTTGACCTTAACCCTTGAATCAACCCTAAATCCTAATTTTAACCCTAACCCTAATCCTGCCCTTAAGCTTTAAATTAACCCTTAATCCTAATCTTAACCCCAACCTTAACCCTAACCTTACCTTTAACCTTAACCTTTGAATTAACCCTAAATCCTAATCTTAACCCCATCTGTAGTGTGGAGTACCTCTTCCTCTCCTCCTCTTCCTCTCCTCCTCTTCCTCTCCTCCTCCTCCTCTCTCCGGGGTCCTGATCAGATACAGTGCTGATCTGGGTCGCTGATAATGCAGTCCGATGCAGGGCCTGAGGGAAAAGGGTCAGAGGTGGACAGTAAGGAACCAGGCAGTGTGGCTCGCAGCACATGTAAAAGCAGAGCAAGGTCAAAGGTCAGCAGCACTCAGGTTGGAGGGTGAGGGGGTGGAGCTGGTGCGTCGGCGGGGTCAGTGCGGCCGCGGGGACGAGGCAGCGTCAGCGAGACGCTCGGAAATACAATCAGGAGCTGACGAAGAAAATAGGACTGCGCAAGTGTGTGTGTGTGTGTGTGTGTCTGATGTAAGGCCAACGTAATCAACCCACAAAGCCACTTCTGTCTATGTACACACACACACACACACACACACACACACACACACAAACTGTCTCTCGTTTCCTCACACTGTGATATCGGTGCCAGGCGATATTCCAGCAGCTCCTGAGTGTGTGTGTGTGTGTGTGTGTGTGTGTGTGTGTGCTGAGCGGATGAATGAGGAGAGACTAGGGCCGCACTTCACACTGATGATAATTCTGCCCCCCCAGCAGCTGTTCACTATACTGTAAATATTCCACCCCTTTTTACATCCTACAACCGTTCCACACTACAGATACCCCACACTACCGATACCCCACACTACAGATACCCCACACTACAGATACTCCACACTACAGATACCCCACACCACAGATACTCCACACTACAGATACCCCACACTACAGATACTCCACACTACAGATACCCCACACTAGAGATACCCCACACTACAGATACCCCACACTACAGATACCCCACACTACAGATACCCCACACCACAGATACCCCACACTACAGATACCCCACACTACAGATACTCCACACTACAGATACCCCACACTAGAGATACCCCACACTACAGATACCCCACACTACAGATACCCCACACCACAGATACTCCACACTACAGATACCCCACACTACAGATACCCCACACTACAGATACCCCACACCACAGATACCCTACACTACAGATACCCCACACTACAGATACCCCACACTACAGATACTCCACACCACAGATACTCCACACTACAGATACCCCACACTACAGATACCCCACACCACAGATATTCCGCACTACAGATACCCCACACTACAGATATTCCACACTACAGATACCCCACACTACAGATACTCCACACTACAGATACCCCACACCACAGATACTCCACACTACAGATACTCCACACTACAGATACCCCACACCACAGATACTCCACACTACAGATACCCCACACCACAGATACTCCACACTACAGATACTCCACACTACAGATACCCCACACCACAGATACTCCACACTACAGATACTCCACACTACAGATACCCCACACCACAGATACTCCACACTACAGATACCCCACACCACAGATACTCCACACTACAGATACCCCACACTACAGATACCCCACACTACAGATACTCCACACTACAGATATTCCACACTACAGATATTCCACACTACAGATACTCCACACTACAGATACCCCACACTACAGATACCCCACACTACAGATACTCCTTAATAGAAAGGTCCCAACTACCGATATTCCACAAATGGACATTGCATTCAGCAGAGATTTCACACTCTCAATCCATTCATCTCAATCCACATAACAAATATTCCACACTACAGATATTCCAGACTAAAGTCATTCTGTACTGCAACCATTCCAATCAACATAACTAATATTCCAAACTACGATATTCCAGACTACAGCCATTCCATAGTACAACCATTACAATCCACATAACAAATATTCCACACTACAGATATTCCAGACTAAAGTCATTCTGTACTGCAACCATTCCAATCAACATAACTAATATTCCAAACTATGATATTCCAAACTACAGCCATTCCATTCTGCAACCATCCCAATCCACATAACAAATATTCCACACTACAGCTATTCCATAGTACAACCATCCCAATCCACATAACAAATATTCCACACTACAGTCATTCCATCCTGCAACCATAACACATATTCCACACTACAGATATTCCGTACTACAGCTATTTCTTAAAGTTCCCAAACTATGATATTCCACACTACACTCATTCCATACCACAGCTATTCCATATTGCAAAGATCCCAAACTACTGATATTCCACATAGTGAAAAATATTGCAACCATTGCATTCCACATAACAAATGTTTCACATTACATTCATTCTACAGTGCAAAAAAAAAGCACACTACAAATATTCCGTACTACAGCCATTCCATAAGGCAAAGATTACAAAAACTACAAATATTTCACACCATTGTAGCTTATGCAAAACATTCCCCAAGTTAAAATGTTCCAAACCTCAAAAAAGGAATTCCATTCTACAGAAATGTCAGTATGTTTAAATGTATTGTATTTGTGGCAGAGTTTTCAGAATAAAAAGGTTACATTTTAATAATAATATTAATGAAGGATGAAATTCCTGACTTGAATATTTAACTTTATGTGCTATTTTTATGTAAATTTTTTTGCATTTGGGCGTTTCAGAGAAAATTCGGAGAGAGAATTTAATTAGATTCACTGGCTGGACGTTTTAACGGCTTAGTGTTTCTCCGAAAGCTGGAGTTTTGTGAAGTGGATCAATGGCTGTCAGCTCCAGCCTGTAGAAGGAGAAGATCATTCATATGTAACAGTGAGAGGGACGGGAACACAGGAGCTTTCAGAGGTGATTGAGTGTGTGTGAGAGAGAGTGTGTGTGTGTGTGTAAGAGAGAGAGAGGCTCTCAGTCATAACGCTGCAGATTCTTTTGCATTTTGCCTCCTCGAGCACACCTGACTCAGCTCATGAGGGGGTTGTCTTTTTACCTAATGAGTTGTTTTAATGCAGGAAAAAACACATGCAGATCCGGGAATCCTGGGAATGTGTGTCAAATGGGTAAGGGTAATTCCCTTGAGGGAGCCGGAACTGCAGTTTTCACCCCCCCTTTCCTCTATAAACCTGGCAGTGTGTTACATTTAGACATTTCCTCAGTACAAGCCTATCAAAACTCACATGTTAATGAGCTAATGCATATTAATGCCTAACTCACAGCACCTGTTATGGTCCCAAAATGTTCAGGGCTGCATGTGCAGGGATTCTGCACTGCCTATAAACATTCCTCTATTTTAGACAGCAAATCCAAACACACACTGAATTCATACAGAAACAATTCCACACTGCCAATATAAACATGCATACTGCAGAAACTCTACACCACACATTCATTCAATAGTGTTGTGTAATGTCACACCACAAACGTTCCACTCCACAGACAGTAAACACTGCACGTATTCCAGACTGTCAATATTCCACACTACAGAAATTCCAGACTGCAAATGTTCCAAACTACAAGCATTCCAGACTGCAAATATTCCAAACTACAAACATTCCAGACTGCAAATGTTCCAAACTACAAGCATTCCAGACTGCAAATATTCCAAACTACAAACATTCCAGACTGCAAATGTTCCAAACTACAAACATTCCAGACTGCAAATATTCCAAACTACAAGCACTCCAGACTGTAAATATTCCAAACTACAAGCATTCCAGACTGTAAATATTCCACACTACAAGCATTCCAGACTGTAAATATTCCAAACTACAGAAATTCCAGACTGCAAATATTCCAAACTAAAAGCATTCCAGACTGCAAATATTCCACACTACAAACATTCCAGACTGCAAATATTCCACACTACAAACATTCCAGACTGCAAATATTCCACACTACAAATATTTCAGGCTGTAAATATTCCAAACTACAAGCATTCCAGACTGCAAATATTCCACACTACAAGCATTCCAGACTGTAAATATTCCACACTACAAGCATTCCAGACTGTAAATATTCCAAACTACAGAAATTCCAGACTGCAAATATTCCAAACTAAAAGCATTCCAGACTGCAAATATTCCACACTACAAGCATTCCAGACTGTAAATATTCCACACTACAAGCATTCCAGACTGTAAATATTCCAAACTACAGAAATTCCAGACTGCAAATATTCCACACTACAAGCATTCCAGACTGCAAATATTCCACACTACAAACATTCCAGACTGTAAATATTCCACACTACAAGCATTCCAGACTGTAAATATTCCAAACTACAGAAATTCCAGACTGCAAATATTTCACACTACAAACATTCCAGACTGCAAATATTCCACACTACAAACATTCCAGACTGTAAATATTCCAAACTACAAGCATTCCAGACTGTAAATATTCCACACTACAAGCATTCCAGACTGTAAATATTCCAAACTACAGAAATTCCAGACTGCAAATATTCCAAACTAAAAGCATTCCAGACTGCAAATATTCCACACTACAAACATTCCAGACTGTAAATATTCCACACTACAAATATTCCAGACTGCAAATATTCCACACTACAAACATTCCAGACTGTAAATATTCCAAACTACAAGCATTCCAGACTGTAAATATTCCACACTACAAGCATTCCAGACTGTAAATATTCCAAACTACAGAAATTCCAGACTGCAAATATTTCACACTACAAACATTCCAGACTGCAAATATTCCACACTACAAACATTCCAGACTGTAAATATTCCACACTACAAACATTCCAGACTGTAAATATTCCAAACTACAGAAATTCCAGACTGCAAATATTCCAAACTACAAGCATTCCAGACTGTAAATATTCCACACTACAAGCATTCCAGACTGTAAATATTCCAAACTACAGAAATTCCAGACTGCAAATATTCCAAACTACAAGCATTCCAGACTGCAAATATTCCACACTACAAATATTCCAGGCTGTAAATATTCCAAACTACAAACATTCCAGACTGTAAATATTCCACACTACAAACATTCCAGACTGTAAATATTCCAAACTACAAGCATTCCAGACTGTAAATATTCCACACTACAAGCATTCCAGACTGTAAATATTCCAAACTACAGAAATTCCACACTACAAACATTCCAGACTGTAAATATTCCAAACTACAGAAATTCCACACTACAAACATTCCAGACTGTAAATATTCCAAACTACAAGCATTCCAGACTGTAAATATTCCAAACTAGAAACATCCCAGACTGCAAATATAAACAGTCTGTTCTTTTATATAAACATTTGGTCTAGAATGCAAACTTGCTCACTGCAAATACAAAACAGGGAAATGGGTGGAACTCTTCATTTACACACTCATAGTGGGAAAGTGTGTAACGGATCTGATCCATGTGTAATAAAGTGTTTATAAAGGAATACTCTGTTAGGAATTCTTATTTATGTCAGTGTTTCTATGGAGCGCTGCGGTCGGGCTGTTAGCAGCAGTCTGATTAGTAGTCAGGTAATTTACCGACCAGCATTCATCAGTGAGGAGAGTGAGATTAAGTGTGTGTGTGTGTGTGTGTGTGTGTGTGTTCCCAGGTCATTAATAATGTAATAATCATTAAAGTTAACTAAGCACTGTCTGTCTGAACCATCATTAATGAACGTGTGTGTGTGTGTGTGAGTGTGTAATACTGCCATTTAATTACAGCTATGTGTGTGTGTGTGTGTGTTTTAGGTCATTTAATTCCATGTGTATGTTCGTGTGTGTGTGTGTGATTCTGTAATTATATCTATGTGCATGAGTGTGTGAGTGTGTGTGTGTGTGTGTAATCATCAAATCTGACTTTCCCAGATCCAATCTCTCTCTCTCCCTCAAACACAGAAAAATGATGATAGTGATGATGACGATGATGATGATGATGACAGCGATGATGATGATGATAATTCAGTGTGTCACACACTCAAAGTGGTGGTTTGATGAGAATCAAACTGAATTACATTGAATTACACTGAGCCGAATAGAACTGAACTGAACTGAACTGAACTGAACTGAATCGAATTGAAATTGAATTGCATTGAGCTGAACCGAATCATATATAATTACATTGACTTGAGTTAACTGACCTGTACTAAACTGAAGAGAATTGAACTGAATTGACTGGACTCTGGACTTCTTTGAACTGAATTACATAAACCTGTACTGAACTGAATCAAACTGAATTAAACTGAAACAAACTGAATTGCGTTCATCTGTACTGAACTAAGTTGAACTGAATTAAACTAAACTACGTGGGATATTGGAATATTTAACTGTACTGAACTGAACTGAATTAAACTGAAACAAATAGAATGACATAATTACTGCACGGATGGGTTAAAGGCTGTCAATTTCAATCTGTGTCCAGCTCGAATAGTGAATATGGTTGTCTTGTATTGTAGAAAAAAATGAATTAAATTAAACTGAACTAAATTGTATTGCATTCAACTGTACTAAACTGATTTGAATGAAACTGAATCAAACTGAATTAAATTCAGCTGTACTAAACTGATTTGAATTAAACTGAATCAAACAAAATTAAATTCAGCTGTACCAAACGGATTTGAATGAAACTGAATGAAACAGAATTAAATTCAGCTGTACTAAACTGATTTGAATGAAACTGAATCAAACAATTAAATTCAGCGGTACTGAACTGATTTGAATGAAACTGAACCAAAATGAATTTAATTCAGCTGTACTGAACTGATTTTAATGGAACTGAATCAAACTGAATTAAATTCAGCGGTACTGAGCTGAATTGAATTAAACTGAACCAAACTGAATTTAATTCAGCTGTACTGAACTGATTTGAATGAAACTGAATGAAACTGAATTAAATTCAGCTGTACTGAACTGATTTGAATGAAATTGAATTAAACTGATTTAAATTCAGCTGTACTGAACTGAATTGAATCGAACTGAATTAAATTCAGCGGTACTGAACTGAATTGAATTAAAATGAATTAAACTGAATTAAATTCAGCTGTACTGAACTGAATTGAATTAAACTGAATTAAACTGAATTAAATGCAGCTGTACTGAGCTGAATTGAATTAAACTGAATCAAACTGAATTAAATTCAGCTGTACTGAACTGAACTGAATCAAACTGAATTAAATCCAGCGGTACTAAATTGAATTGAATCAAACTGAATTAAATCCAGCGGTACTGAACTGAATTGAATCAAACTGAATTAAATTCAGCGGTACTAAACTGAATTGTCCTGGACAGAACTGAATAGAGCTGAACTAAATTACTCACTATGTGACTGTGTGTGTGTGTGTGTGTGTGTGTGTGTGTGTGTGCAGGTGTTGTCTGATTTCAGGCCGCAGGTTCAGGCAGGCTTTAAGGCTGGTGCTGGGTTTTATTGGTGTGTGTGTAAATCCGGGCTTGGAGCATTGGGAGCATTAGGAGCGCTGTAGAAACGAAGCTCATAGTGAATATTAATAATAAACACAACTACACACACACACACACACACACACACACACAGCATGCTTACAATGTGACTCGCAGGTGTTCTCACCTGAAAGTAAAGGTAAATTGAGCGTGCTGCAGTTTTAGTTTGGTGTTAAATGGACCGTACAGAGCTGATGCGCCGTCGGTGTGTGTCACTAAGGCGACACACCTGCCCTCCGGGGCGATCCGCTCTCGCAGTTGTTGTTTTTTTTTTCCTCTTTTTAAAAATGCAAATGAGACAAAGTGTAGACAAAGCAGGGCTTGTCTGATTGGCTGGGAGCAGGTACAGTCTGTTTGAAGAGAGAAAGAAAGAGAGAGAGAGATCAAATACAAAACAATCAGTAATTAACTACAAATAAATAAGTAAATAAACGTGGTTAGATTAACGACTGGAGTTAACAAGGAGACACATGAAAGCAGCTCTCAGCTCTTTAAGCCGCTGATCAAGGCGATGAAGAGTGATTACTGAACCTGTGGGTTTAAAAGGACTTCAGATATAGATGAACAATAAATAAACAACAGCCGAGAGTGAAGTGATGATGATGATGATGAAGACGATGATGATGATGATGAAGTTATGGTGTGACAAGACTGCTATTCAGTTTTTTGTACTGAGTGTATATGCAGTGTGTGAGGAGCCACATTCAGCCAGCATTAGCTCTTATACTTAATCACATATATAGGCCATCAAGAAACAGAGTATGTGTGGTTGTATTTGTGTTTGTGTGTGTGTGTGTGTGTGTGTGTGTGTGTGTGTGTGTGTTTGTAAGAAAGAGAGTGACCATCTTTGTTGACTTTCTTAAGTGTGAGGTTAAACAGCATTACATCTGCAGGTGTTACAAATTGTTACATATTAGTGTGTTACAGTGTTTTATATTAGTGTGTTACAGTGTTTTATATTAGTGTGTTATAGCATTACATATTAGTGTGTTACAGTGTTACATATTAGTGTGTTACAGTATTTTATATTAGTTGTTACAGTGTTTTATATTAATGTGTTACAATATGTTATATATCAGTGCGTTACAATATGTTATATATTAGTGTGTTACAATATGTTATATATTAGTGTGTTACAGTGTTACATATTAGTGCGTTACAATATGTTATATATAGTAGTGAGTTACAGTGTTATATATTAGTGTGTTACAATGTTACATATTAGTGTGGTACAATATGTTACATATTGGTGTGTTACAGTGTTACAGATTAGTGTGTTAAAATATGTTATACATTGGTGAGTTAGTGTTACAGATTAGTGTGTTACAATCTGTTACATATTAGTGTGTTACAGTGTTATATATTAGTGTGTTACAATATGTTATATATAGTAGTGAGTTACAGTGTTACATATTAGTGTGTTACAATATGATACATTCTTGTGTGTGTACATCTTAGTGTCTATGTGTTACAATATGTTAGATATTGGTGTATTACAATATATTACATGGTGACATGTCCATCTCTTATCTCATGATATGTGTACATCTTAGTTTGGTGTGTTGAATATTGTGTTACAGTTGCAGTCAAAATAATTAGTTCCAATTTCAACAATCCAAATTCAACACAAAATACAACTTTTAATGACAACTGCAGTCTCAGAATTATTCAACCACCTTCTTCAAATCCCACCAAACATTTTTTACGGGGTTTAAGTCTGCTGACTGTGACGACCACTTTAGAATCTTCCCGGACTTCTTCTGAAATCAAGCCTTGGTGAACTTTGAGGTATGCTTGGGATCATTGTCCTGTTGCAAAGTCCAATGATGCCCAAGCTTCAGCTTCCTCACAGATGGCATGATGTTTTGTTTTTTTTAGGGTTTCCTGATCCTTGATCAGCCTTAAATCTATCTTGCCCTTAACCTGGGAACTCTGCTTTCAGTTGGATCTCTAGGAACGTCAATTTCCTTTTCCTTGTTTGTGAAGGCAATAATCTCTTCTCTGGAGAACTTTTTGGGATTCTAATTAGGGTGTTGATTAATTCTGAGACTACAGCCGTCATTTGAAGTGTGGTGAAGTCTGAAGTCTGTTCCATCTCTGTGTGTATATCAGGGAAGGACCTTATCCGTATGTGTGTTGCAGGTAATGTGTTTGTGGTGAGCCTGGCATTTGCAGACCTGCTGGTGGTGTGTTATCCCTACCCCCTGGTCCTCCACGCGATGCTGCATGCGGGCTGGTTGCCTGGAGAGACTGAGTGTAAAGTGAGTGGCTTCCTGATGGGAGCGAGTGTGATCGGCTCCATCTTCAACATCACCGCCATCGCCATCAACCGCTACTGCTTCATCTGCCAGGCCAGCAGGTACAGTCCCCACCAGTCTTCATTCGTATCTGTTTGTATCCATTGGGGGTAAAAAAAAAGACTATACCTCATTACTGGGTAACCAAGGTGTTATGTTATCAAGCAGCTTTGACAGTTACAAAGTCCATCAGAACCTCGCATGACTAAATGCAACTACAGATGGGTGGGAAATGGAAGGAAATCCCAGCAGAATGTGTGTTAGTAAGGTGTTGGCCACTACAGGTCACTAGATGATCTTCAACCCACATTGACTCAAGAACTCCACAGGCTCAAGAACCTTACTGGCGTGGTTCTTCTAGACCGGGTGTGGTCTCAGTTCCTGCACGGTTTCAAGCTTTTCCTTCTCAAGCACACCTGGTTCAACTCACCTGTCAATTGCTAGGTTTAGAAGGTCTGCAAGAGCAGGGAAATCAGCAAACTGTTGCCCACCCTTCTCTGGACGATACTACTCCCTTCTAAATTATCCCATATGCTTTACATCATTTTCAAACTGACCCCTCATGCCCTGCCAACCTCGAAGAGCCCACTCCCATCAAGACAGACATCATACGTTTCTTCATAGGATTTGTAGGACCCTTCCCTTCAGGGTGGACCTAAACTATGCCAGCCTCTGGGCCTAATTGGGGTCACCCTTGTATGCCAAATTTGCACTCGCCCACTGGAGAATGTGGAGAATATAGTGAGGGGCCACTCTTGCCTAACCACTGTAGACCACTGACCACTGAGGGGGTTCCCCTGGTACAGCATGCCCTTCTTTTTGGACTGCTCTTGCAGACAAGGACTGGCGACATCTTGCACTGATGTTCTTAGTGACCCGAGAAACGGCTGCTTAAGTATCCCACAAATGCAGAAGCATCACCGCCATCAAATGTGATGCAGAGGTCACTTTAGTCCACGCTCCTATCGAAACACTGGTCAGTTGAGCTTGGTTTATGACTGTAGCAACTAAATAGTGAACCTCTGCACTTGTGTGATGTTTCTCCACTCAACTTCTGCAGGCTTTCCATTTATTTGTCACCTATCTGGAGTTGCTACCCACCTCTGGTAGCTACTGATTTAACAGTCTAGGGTTAAAGCGGTGTGAGGTGGTTCTCTGAAGCTGTACAGTGGGACAATCAAAGTGTTCTGCTGGTGGATGTCTCAGGTATGAAAAGGTTTATGGACGTGCCGGGACATCCATGCTGCTGATCCTGGTGTGGGTCCTGACGGCCATTGCCATCCTCCCCAACCTGGCACTGGGCTCGCTGACTTACGACCCCAGGGTCTACTCCTGCACCTTCAGCCAGACGGCCAGCGCTGGATACACCATCGCCGTGGTGACCGTCCACTTCTTGCTGCCGATCGCTGTGGTCACATTCTGCTATCTGAGGATCTGGGTTCTGGTGCTGCAGGTCTGCATGTGTCAGTGTGACATTTTAGCTTCTATTCCACTGTTAGGCTGGAGTAAGAACTTCACCTTCAACTGCTTGGCCCATTATATGAATTGTAGGGGGCGCTCTATAATGGTCATACGATCCATACACTTACTCTGACAGACTGTAATACACTACAGGAAGCGTAGGGGGCGCTCTATAATGCTCTATAATGTTCATATGATCCACACGCTCATTCTGACAGACTGTAATACACTACAGGAAGCGTAGGGGGCGCTCTATAATGTTCATATGATCCACACGCTCATTCTGACAGACTGTAATACACTACAGGAAGCGTAGGGGGCGCTCTATAATGCTCTATAATGTTCATATGATCCACACGCTCATTCTGACAGACTGTAATACACTACAGGAAGCATAGGGGGCGCTCTATAATGCTTTATAATGTTCATATGATACACATGCTCATTCTGACAGACTTTAATACACTACAGGAAGCGTAGGGGGCGCTCTATAATGCTTTATAATGTTCATATGATCCACACGCTCATTCTGACAGACTGTAATATACTACAGGAAGCATAGGGGGCGCTTTGCCATGGATAAAACCTTAAGGAGTGTCATTGACTGCACACGTGATGCACTTTGTGTTCCTTTGCAGGTAAGGAGGCGGGTCACCAGTGATGTGAGACCACGCCTCCGGCCCAGCGAGCTGCGGCACTTCCTCACCATGTTTGTTGTCTTTGTGCTTTTCGCTGTGTGTTGGGCGCCGTTGAATCTGATTGGCCTGGCCGTGGCCGTTGACCCGCCGAGAGTGGCGCCCATGGTGCCCGAATGGCTTTTCGTAGTGAGCTACTTCATGGCATACTTCAACTCGTGCCTGAACGCCGTAGTCTACGGACTGCTCAACCAGAACTTCCGCCGGGAGTACCGCCGTATCCTGCTTTCTCTCTGCAAGCCCCGCCTCTTCCTGCAGGAAACATCGAGGGGCGGCACGGAGCGCAGCAACAAGCAGTCACCCGGGAACAACAACAACGACCAGCCCAAAGCAGAGACGATTTAACGTGGCTACCAACAGAGACCACGCCTTCATTCCGTAGTATGAGGAATGACGGCACGGTGGAGGCCTAGAAATCCAAGAAACCTCAGAAAACCTAAAGAGTCATGATAACTGATACCGGCATCTACAATCCCTGGCACGTTCCAGGTCTATCTCTGCCCCCTTACATCATTCAGGGCCATCCCCTCTTCACGTTGCTCCAGAGAGATTCTTCTAAATAAAGGTCCCCATAGTGGTTCTTCAGAGCGATGTCACCGAGGAACCTTTCGAGAAACATTTTTTTGTAAACGAAATATCTGCAGAACCTTTCGTAGAAGTTTTAAAAAGGGTTTCAGTTAAAGGTTTTTTGAAGAACCGTATGTCCATGCCAAGAATCACTTGGGAACCTTTATTTTTAAGAGTGTAGATGGATAGAGGAGCCTAATGGTGCATTCAGCTACTTCATGGAGTACTTCTACTTGTGCCTGAATGTCATAGTCTATGGGCTGCTACACCTAAACCTCCTCAACCTGCTTTCCCTCTGCAAGCCTCAAGTCTTCCTGCAGGAAACGTCCAGGAGCACAACACGCAGCAGTCGTCTGGGAACAACAACAACGAGCCACCAAGCGTGGAGACAATTTAGCGTGGCTACAAAGGTCCATTCGCGAGTGCAAACTCACAAACGAGCAATGCCTGAGGTGGGTACCGTACTGTAGCCTCAAACCACACTCAAGAACATGTAGAGTAACGTCAATGAAATAATGGCTTAGTAGTAGCTACCAGGAACCTACCGAGAACAAAGCAAGGAACAGGTCCTTCAGAACCTTTCAATTATCGAATGAAACCTCACTGTAATGGGAAGGGAGATCAGCTGAGATGATGCCCAGAGGTGGGAAGAGTAGAGTAGAATTCCTAGAATTGAAAAGCTATAGTTGCCAAAAAAAGAACCTCTGTTGGACCCTAAAATCTTCAAATGCTGGGTTCTTTCAAACAGTGGTTCTCAAGGTGGTTGTCGGGGCCTCCTAGATGGTCCACAACCACTCCAAAAAAAAAGCCTCTGGTCCATCTGGTAAGGCATGAGTAGAGATTTGAGAAAATTTGTGTTAAGAATCTTAACACCTTTTTAAACACCTTTTATAAAGGTATAAAGAAACTCATGTACAGGTTCTGAGAAGAACCAGCTTTCAGAGTCCCATTTATGCAGAAGCGTATCTTCCAGAACCAACAGCTGAACCAACCCAGCCAACATGTGTTGGCTCATGGGTGGAACGTGGGCTAGGTGGCTTCCAGGCGGGTTCCAGGACATACTTTGTTACCGGGACCCACCTTAATCTGACATGGGTCCCATCTAGGCCCTGTTTGCAATGTACAACCCAGATGAGGGCCATGCTTAACCCCTCCTGGTCCCATCACTGACCCTGGTGGGCATCCATATGTGGAGCCAACATGGAAGCCAGAGGACAAAACGTTCTGGTTCCCAGTTGGGCTACCCATACAGGCCTCCCCATGGGCATGTTACCTGGAAACAATACATAATCAAATAATCAAACCCCTCCCCCCTCAGAAAGTTAGCTAAATGCTAACAGCTAACATGTAGCTTAGCCACACATATTACTTGAGTAGAGGTCAACATTTGCCGGTTATTTATGACTTGGAAAAAAATACTCAAATCCATACGAATTTTACTGAAGTGAGTCGGTGTCGGTAGTTACGGCCCACCTGCGGGACAGGACGGAAAGCTCGGAGAGTTGAACTCCTCGTAACCGTTTAATTCTGTATAACGTTGCTCTAAGTTTGCGACAGCTGGGCGAATTAAAAAGGCTGAGAGAGAAAGAGCGAGAGAGTGAATGCACATCAATAGCACTTTACGTTGATGGTCCACTCGCCCGAATGTTCCCCAACCCTAAACCTAACCTTAACCTCAACCTAAAGCTCTAGACTCTAGACAACTTTGCTATGGCAACGGAGTGAGATACGTACTATTGACAAGGCAGGACAACCTGAAAAGTCGATGCTCCCAAATTCTACGCCTATCATCGGTAGATTGCATGTTCGGTCCTCGGTGTTGCCACAGCCATACGTAATCAGTAATAACTGTCTTCTCTCTCACTGAGTAGGTAAGACGGCCCTCCCTCTCCCCCCTATTCACTCTAGGCAAAACACTGTAGGCAGGCACTGGGTGGTCCAGTAAACTAAGGCCCTGCCACTATGATGATGAGGATCGCTGGCCATCGGCAGCCAGAGTCGGAAGGAGCACAATTGGCCTTGCTATCTCAGGGGAGGGTTGACGGTTCTTCCTTCCCACATCGCTCCAGCTGTTAGCTGCTGTATCGGAGATGGGGAGCAGAGCATGCTAGGCTACCCAGCAATGCTGCATTAGCGTCAGTTCGAAATGAGGCGGTAGCTGGCTTCACAAACATCAAAGAAGACGATGTTCTAGTCCTCACCCTACTAGTGTTGCCTTATAGCAAACTCCAATGTATGCATCTCCCTCGGAAATGCAGTGACCGACGCAGACCGCGGCAAATGTGACTGGTCCACTTGGTGGCATCGCATTTCCACGAGAGTTTCTGAATTTCCTCGTCTGTGTGCCCCTCCCCCCTCCCTCCTCCTCGAACCTGCATTTCACCCAACTCTAAACACACTCGTTAGACCTTCAAGGACCATCAAAATTAAGTGCAGGCAAATCATCCAACAGATGCCCCTTAAACATTTTGGAGTTGTTTGCTTCCACCATCTAATGGAACAATCTAATGGTTCAGAAACGAGTAAAAGGCTCCATCAGCACGCCACAAATGCTCATGTTAATAATCCAGAATTGGACCAATTTAGTTTTACGGCTCTGCTGGTTCCTGCAAGAAGCCACAGAGCAGTTGGAAAGCAAAGATAGAAGGCTTCGTGGTAAAACAGAGGAACAGCAGCAGTGTAGCGAGTTAGCGCTTTGATCTTGCAGAGCCGCAGCCGAGACGTCCATCAAAGGAGGTCGGTCAGATTTACAAGTTCCTGTTTGTTCTTCGGTTTCCTCCGCATCCTTTATTAGACTTTACACTTTATTAGAAACCCCTACATTGTATTTCCACTCACTGGCCACTTTATTGGAAACACCTACTTTGTATGTCCACTCACTGACCACTTTATTGGAAACACCTATCTTGGGATTCAACAAACTGGCCACTTTATTGGAAACACCTACTATCTTGTGCTTTCACTCACTGGCCACTTTATTAGAAACCCCTACCTTGTAGGTCTGATCACTGGCCACTTTATTGGAAACACCTACTATCTTGTGCGTCCACTCACTGGCCACTTTATTGGAAACACCTACTATCTTGTGCGTCCACTCACTGGCCACTTTATTGGAAACACCTACTATCTTGTGCTTCCACTCACTGGCCACTTTATTAGAAACACCTACCTTGTACTTTCACTCACTGGCCACTTTATTGGAAACACCTACTACCTTGTGCTTCCACTCACTGGCCACTTTATTAGAAACACCTACTATCTTGTGCGTCCACTCACTGGCCACTTTATTGGAAACACCTACTATCTTGTGCGTCCACTCACTGGCCACTTTATTGGAAACACCTACTATCTTGTGCGTCCACTCACTGGCCACTTTATTGGAAACACCTACTATCTTGTGCGTCCACTCACTGGCCACTTTATTAGAAACACCTACCTTGTACTTTCACTCACTGGCCACTTTATTGGAAACACCTACTATCTTGTGCGTCCACTCACTGGCCACTTTATTGGAAACACCTACTATCTTGTGCTTCCACTCACTGGCCACTTTATTGGAAACACCTACTATCTTGTGCTTCCACTCACTGGCCACTTTATTAGAAACCTCTACCATGTATGTCCACTCATGGGGCAGTTTATTAGAAACACCTATTTTGTACTTAAATGATTCCCATCCCAAAATCCTCTCACCACCTCCAAGAACACCACAGAATCCCCGAAAAACCCTTAGCAACCACATAACAGCACCTTAGCAATTACCATCTGTACCACAGCATAGCATCCACCGAGCAAAATCCTCATCCTAATGAGTCAGAAATCACCCTCAAATATCGGCATGACCATAGAACCGTTAGCAACCACATAGCACACACCTTAGCAACCACCTTCTATACCACAGCATCCATGTAGCAAATGCCTAATCCTAATGAGCAATGCTACACTACTTCTTTTTGCCCTGACTGCGGAGTCTCCACCTTCCACCCTCCCCCACAGCAATCTTTAAATTATACCCCCGCCCCACCGGCTCCAATAACCTCATACTACCACGGCAGCATCATCCACGCTTAAGCCCACCGCTGCGCTTCACTACCAGCTAATGAGGAACTCAAAGGGAAAAGGCCGGAGCGCTGGGTCTCCCTTACCAAATGTTACCTTAGCGTTCCCCGAGTGCTGCAGCTGTATTAACGCTTAAGCCTCCCCTAAAGCCGCGATAAGCCAAGCTGTTCAAGGCTGCGCTCAGCACTAACACTGCCCGACTCTCCCGAAGTGCTCTCGCTATGTTCCGCTCACTGGCCACTTTATTAGAAACATCACCCCTGTGTCTCCGCTAACTGGCCACCTCATTAGACCCTACCTAGTGCTTCCACTCGCTGAAGGGCACTTTTTTTTAGAAACCCCTACTACCTTGTACTTCTGCTTCACTGGCCACTTTATTAGAAACACCTACCTTGTACTTCTGCTTCACTGGCCACTTTATTAGAAACACCTACCTTGTACTTTCTCACACTGGCCACTATATTGGAAACTCCTACCCTCATACTTCTTCACACTGGCCACTTTATTAGAAACCCCTACCTTGTACTTTCTCACACTGGCCACTTTATTGGAAACCCTTACACTATGCCTCCACTTAGTGGCCACTTTATTAGAAACCCCTACCTTGCACTTCCACTCACTGGCCACTTTATTAGAAACCCCTACACTATGCTTCCACTCACTGGCCACTTTATTAGAAACCCCTACCTTGTACTTCCACTCACTGGCCACTTTATTAGAAACCCCTACCTCGTACTTTCTCACACTGGCCACTTTATTGGAAACCCTTACACTATGCCTCCACTTAGTGGCCACTTTATTAGAAACCCCTACCTTGTACTTCCACTCACTGGCCACTTTATTAGAAACCCCTACCTTGTACTTCCACTCACTGGCCACTTTATTAGAAACCCCTACCTTGTACTTCCACTCACTGGCCACTTTATTAGAAACCCCTACCTTGTGCCTCCATTCACTGGCCACTTTATTAGAAACCCCTACCTTGTGCCTCCACTCACTGGCCACTTTATTAGAAACACGCATCTTGTACTTTCTCTCACTGGCCACTTTATTGGAAACAGATGCTTAAACAAACTTTGCACACACACACCTGCTAAGCAGCACTCTAAATTTAGGTCACAATATACTGGATGGTCTAAAAATACCCCCCCATGAAAGATTCATCACACACACACACACACACACACACACACACACACACACACCCACACACACACAGCCTGGAGCAGCTGATCATTAACAGTAACTCTGAATGAATCTGATCACCTTCCTCAGAGTGTAGCTCTGGACACCGATGGGCTTCGCCTCGTCTTTGGGAGCCGCGTTCATTACTTATTAATCGCAGATTAATTAATGAACTACGCCCGACTGTGTTTCAGATGCGGTTCCGTTCCCCGCGGGTTCCCCGCCCAGCACTACAAAGCCCGAGCCTGTTGTTATTTTTCAGGTTCTAAATGCTAATGTCCATAACCTAGTTGGCTGGTTTGTGTGGAGACAGGTGTAAATTTAGATCGGTGTAAGTGTGTGTGTGTGTGTGTGTGTGTGTGTGTGTGTGTGTGTGTTCGTCTCCGAAGGCTCCTGTTTTTCCATAGTCATCCTCACACCTTCTGTTTTCACTGCTAGCGTGAGAGTCAGGTGGGTCGGGTGGTCACATGATACATTTTTACCATAGAAACCATATAAAACTGATTACAATAAATATTTAAATTAGTGTAAATTCCCCACCCCCAGGTCTAAAATAACCTCCCCCATCATAAGAAACTAGACCGGTCTCACGGGTGAAGTTGCTATGGTATTTCAGATGGTTGCTAGGGTGTTTCCATTCAGTTGATATGGCATTTCAGGTGGTTCAAGGGTTGTAGTGCGTGCTATAGTACTGCTAAGGCCTTTCCTGGTGGTTGCTAAGGTGTTCCAAATGTTTGCTAGGCAGTTGCTGTGGCATTCCAGGTGCTTGCTGTGTTGTCTCAGGCGGTAATGCTGACATTATTACACGTACAAAGCAAAGCAAGACCCCGGCAACTGCCTAGCAACGCTCTAGCAACCACCAGGTGAATACCACATAACACCAGAACACCAGAGAGCCACCAACCACACTAGGAAACCTACAACCACCCAAATTCACATAGCAAAATCCTAATCGTGGAATGGCATATGAGCCTCTTGGCAACAGCTTAGCAACCCTGTTATTCTCACTGTTTTTCTGGCTTCCTTCAACCAATCATTGCATTCTCTATATCTAGAAAACTGGTATGAACTTGTTTGGTCTTTAAAAGCTGTGCACGTGAACTTCACCCATAGTTTTTGTTTCTTCTGCAGATCTAATCAATTTCACCATATTTCATGAACAATTCTCAAATATAAACAAAATACAAACAATTCAACAAAAATTCTCACCTATCACCAAAAACACCAATTTTTTAAAATATAGCGTGGAAATAAAATAAAATGAGCATATGTTTAAGTATTATTTTAACTGATTATAATTGAATATTAATATTTAATAGATTATTACCATTTTAAATCGTTACCTTTTTTAAGTGCTAAACCGCCGCTCATGTATACCACAGCACGTATTACAATATGGGCATCTGTTGGGTGTATTTTATATGTGTGTTTGTGTGTGAGTGTTGACTTGGACTCTAAACTGTGAGCCCTTATACTGTATATTTATATACAGAACATATAACGTATACTTTTATATATTGTCGCTGATGGAACAAAAATAGCAACTTTACAGGAGAAGGAAAAAACCTTCTGAACTTTCAATAGACGTCAATGTAAAAAGATTTAATTCCAAGTCATTTTGGAGTGTTTCTGTAGGTCTGTTCGTCATGAAATTCTCAAATACAATAAAGAACAATTTGAGTTTTCAAATTATGCAAAAAAGTGAAAAATTTCAAATTGTAAGATTCGCAAGTTTTTTTTGCGCAACAGCGCAAAATATACTGTTACACTGAAATATATAAAAAGGTGCCTGATTATTAAGCCTCAAATGGGTCAAATCTCAACCTGCCAGACAAACCCAGGATGTAAGAGTGGAGCTCCTTTTAAGCCTCAAGTTAATTCCAGCTGGTGTAGCGTTACCAACTTAACCCGAAACGTAATGCAACGGCACCCCGATTGTAAAGACTATCGTACTGTGACTGTAAACAGAGTCACAAGGGGTCTCAGTGAAATGTAACCTAATAATCATTAAGTAAAAGAAACGAATTGTACGTGTTGTTTTAAATGATCGTTTAATAATATGCTAGAATATGGGTACGCTTTAAGGGGTATTTCTTATTTATTTATATTTGTAGCAAATTTCATCTCTCAAGCTCAAATTGGTAAGGAATATTTTTTTGGGCAAGAAATAGCTTTTCAAAAGTTTCAAAAGAAGCTTATAGGGACCTCATGTTGACCTTAAAGGGTGGACTGAAAAAAAAACGAAACTAAAGGGAGATAAAAAATTCAATTTTAAAGTAAATTTTACATTGAAAGTAAAGATTTGTGAAATCTTTGCATTTCCCTCAGTTCCAAACATATATCTTATAGTTCTTTATATATAACGCATATATTTCTATATATATTTAAGTTGTATAGTAGTGAAGACGGCCTAGCCCGTCTTACATCTTAGTAATTTCCCGATGAAGTAACATACAGAGTTGTACCGTACCCTTATTATCCTAAAAGCACAACAAAAACTGTGGTCAGGAGGAAAACGTACTCCTTCAGTTTACAAGTCTTAACTGGTATCTTAGTAATGAAACTTGTCATGTGACTTTATGACTGTGTGTAACTCTATGCATCTAAACTCGTCTCACCATTAGTCACAATGATTACTCTAATCTTAGTAAACCCTTGATGAGTGCTCCAGTACTCCGGTACGCCGGTATCTCGGGATGTACGGAGAGTACTGTTCCTTTTCTTAGTATCGTCGACTTTTATCTTAGTATCTCTGGGTACTCGTATGCAAGTATCTACGAGGAGCAGTGTATCTTAGTAATTCTGAAGTACAATCTTTACCCTTGTGACAATGGTGAGATTGAGTATTCTTCTTAATATCTACTTTTATCTCAAGTATCAACTCTCAACAAGAATGCTTGTTTATTAGTACTTACTCTCTTAGTAATCCCGACGAGTACTCCAATCACAGTGCCTACCACAAGTATTCTTGCACAAGCATCTTATTAACCTCAGTTTTGTTCAATGCATCACAGTGACGCCAATCAAGTGTTACCTTTCGTTAGCCTGATTTCTTCCTGACTTCACATTGTCACTAATGTTCGTGTGGCCTTCATGTGCAGTACTGGTGCTTTTTTTGATGTCAAATGATTCAACGTCTACGGTTTCTTTAGGACGAAGAAGCAGATGTAGAAATCTTGTTATTGTCTCTGTGGTGCCGGGTTGAATCCTTAGAATGGGAAACTGTATAGCTAGATGGTGTTTGTTTCAAAAGATTGTGTTTCTTTCAAAACTGGTTTTGTCTCCAGGATCTTTAGAATGTGAAATATTGGAAACTTGTAGGTTTCATCATTGCAGCAACACCTGCTTTTGTTCCTACAGTTTAAATGCAATTGTTGTCAAATTATAATATCAGTGATAAACTTTCATGATTCATTTTCAAGAAATAATGCTTGAACCCTTTTGATTTATTTATTTTTTTTGCATTCAAGACAACTTACACTCTCTGGTGCCAAATTGAATTTTTAGAATGGGAGAAACTGGAATTTAGAAACTTTCTAGCTACAATATCTCAATTTTAATAGTAGAATTCATCACTGATGTTTTGTCTTTAAAATGAAAGGTTTTGAATTTATGGTTTTGTGAAAACCTTATAATGGGAAATACTGTAAACCTTTGTATTGACAAAAGTGTCTAGCATTCTTCCATGACATATTGTTTTTTGTTTTTTTTTAGGATAGCCAATATAATCTTTAGAAATTGAAGACACTGAAATCTGTAAATTCTAGATTTTCTAGAATTTCAGTTTACATTAAACTATCTTTCAATTATTTCAAAAGAAAGTCCTGGTCTTGTCTTTTTGGTTTTGTTATCTTAATTCTTAGTTTTTCCCAAATGTTACATTTACATTACATTGTAAATTAGGTTTTAAGTTTAAATTAAGTTTATTTCAAAAGAAAGCAAAATCTTGTTTTGGTCTCTTTGGTACCAGGCTGAATCATGGGAAAAGTATAAAATTAGAAACAATGAAACAAGTAATTTTTCTTGTTCTACTATTTAATACAATTTCCATTTACAATCAATTGTAAATTCTGTCTTTTTTGCTTGCTTGAATTTAATCTTTCATTCAAAAGAAAGAAAGTTTGCTTTGTCTCCATGGCACCAGACTGAATCTTTATAATAGAAAATATAGATAGAACCAAAAACATCTTATTATCACATCAAATGTGATTTAGTTCAAGTCTTATATATTAAGACATTTTAGTTCACATTAAACTGTAAATTAAGAAGAATTTTGCTAGACTTCCTCCTTGAAAAGACAATCAAGGAAAATCTTGCTTTTGTCTCTGAATCGTGAGAATGGGAGATATTAGAAACCTTTTTAGAAACCATTTATATGCTGTTCTTCTTTTGTCAATTTGCATCAAATTGTTAAAAACACATGCTGAAATAATTCACAATTTACATGTTTTATCATTATACTACACCTGCTTTCTAAGTGTAAAATGTGACAAAATTGTAATTTACATTAAACTATAAATTGAGTTCAGAATCATGATAGAATTCATCCTTATCTATAAAGAAAATATATATATATTACTTGTATACTTGAACAACTGAGTTACTGTTTTGGAATTATTTTGGAAGATTTGTATTTTATTTGAGTGTTATTGAAACTAAATACTTGTACTGTTATTCAATCATATTATATTGAGTTTTTACATGCAAGAAGCTTTTGAATGTTTTTTTTAATTAATTTATTTGTTTAAAATTTACTTTTTTAATGTGAATATTTTTTAATTTCATTCTATTATAGTTCTGACTTCATATGGCCACTTTTAATTGAGTAATTCACTAAAGTACAGTATTATTCCATCCCTGTTCATAAGCAATGAATACTCTGAATAGTTCTGTTGATTGAGTACTATCTAGGGTTGTACGATGAGGGCTCTAATTTAAGAATCTTTGGTCAATAATCCTTTTTTTTAATACTTACGATGAGTACTTCTCTTAGTGTTTACAGTTGCTGTCTCAGTACTTGGAGAATTACTCTGAGCTTAGTAATGAACACTGTCTCATGGTGGTGTAGTACTGAACCTGGACAAATTGCTTTTTGTAATTAGAAAAAAAAAAAAAAAGAACAGCGGTGAGTCTGGTTCAGGTCATAACGTCACAACTCCGAAACTTGTGATCTTTCATACTGCAAAAGAATGTGCATGAACTTTTCATTTTTATAACTCACGATAAACATCAACAGTGCGGACACTGGGAAATCCACGGTGGGAGTGACCTGACGTGTTGCGGCATGTTTGATGAAATAAGTGGCAAAAAGAGGACAAACGATATTACATCAAAAAAAAAAAATAAAAGAAAGAAAACACATTGTATTGCTGTGACTTGTTTTGAACTCTTCCATCATTTTCGGAAGACTGCTGGTGTAAAATTTTACATGTTAATAAAACCTTTTATTTTCAAAATCTGGACGTTTTGCTCATTTTTCCTCAAAAACATTCGGGGGTGCTTCCAGAATTTACTGGTATTTAACACTGACTGCAACACAAGCCAAAAGCTAATCCATCCAACCCCGTGTTTAAGAATTTTTCTCATGGATTTCTACACCATTTCTAAACATACCTTTGCTAATGGCTAGCGGACCATTCTACTTTCTAGTTTCCAAAATGCTTCAGGCTTGTTTAGACGTTCCATTGATAACTTCTGATGATGAATTTTGTGGCTTCTACCGATGACCCAGCTCCATGAAGGTCACATTAGTGCAGGTGTCGCTGCACAGTAGAACAGTGCACCACCTGATGTTCGGATGCAACGTTTTCTTGGTCTTCCAGACAGACTTTCAGTTCATCAGTTTCATCAGTTATTGTAATGTTCAGGGTGCTAGACGGCTGGTTTGTGAAGCCCATGGCTACTAATTGTTAGGGTTTAAAGGTTTGAGGAGTTTGGAATTTGCATCACCTGGACCTTCCTAACAATGACTGTGAACAAGCCATAGTGCTAACAAGCTAATTAAGGTCTGTGGTCTTGGTAGACATCATCTCAAGAGCTCAAATGTGTTGGGGTGTCCAAAGTATTACGGCTTGAAATTTCATCTTTGACCTCATGGCTTTTGGAGATCGGTTCATCTTCTTCTACATCTTCGCAGACTGTACATACACACATACATACACCGAAAACAAGTGGTAATGGCTGTCCTCAGCTTACTCTGCAAAAAACCTGCCTCTGTCTAAACGAGGCGCTCTGTTCAGCAGCGTTTTATCTTGCTTCAGAATGAAGCTCTGCCTCAGAACGGCATGCAGCCATCAAATGAATGGGCTCAGTGAATACAAACAGACGAGCGCATTGTCGAAAGCAGCCGCTCACAAAAAGCTCACTCACAGCGAGCAGAATCAAGCGCTGGGTTCTGAAACACTCGCTCAGAATGAAGTCCCTGTGACAAAACACTGCAATCACAGACCAAACTCCCGTAATAAGACATGGAATAATGAGAGCAAATCCAGAGCAGCCTCAGAATAACTGCTACAGTCAGTCTTTTGTTTTGTTGTTTTTTTTTTGGCTGGACTAGAAATTCACGCTTACGCATTTATTAGCCTCCAGACCCGGGCCTGGACTGGCTATTAGGGCTGAATATTGAAGAAATGTGGTGTTACATCATGAGTTGCAGTATCATTTATTCCATACTAGTGTTATATGCCAGATTATAGTGTTACGATTTTGATTGGAGGATTATAGTGTTATAATAGGTGTGAATGTTTATCTCAGATTACAACGTGTATCCTCGGGTTGGAGGATTATTCATCTCAGATTAGAAGATAATATCATCAGTTGGAGGATTACTCATCTCAGATTACAGTGTTATATATCCTGAATTGTATGGTTATATGTTTCAGATTACAGAGTTGTAGTTAGTTCTATAGTTGTATGGTTATAGATGTCAGATAACAGTGTTATATCCTTTGTTGGCTAGCTATATTTCTTGGTTGGATAGTTATATATGTTATATTAATGTTATATGCTTAGTTGAGTTGTTAAACTTCTCTGATTACAGTGTTATATAATTGGTTGGATGGTTAAATATTTCAGATTATAGTGTTATATCCTTGCCTGGATGGTTATATACCTCAGATTACAGTGTTATATCCTTGGTACGATTATATACCTCAGATTACAGTGTTATATCCTTGGTACGATTAGATATGTCAGATTACAGTGTTATATCCTTGCCTGGATGGTTATATAGTTCAGATTACAGTGTTATATCCTTGCCTGGATGGTTATATAGTTTAGGTTACAGTGTTATATCCTTGGTACGATTATATACCTCAGATTACAGTGTTATATCCTTGGTACGATTAGATATGTCAGATTACAGTGTTATATCCTTGCCTGGATAGTTATATACCTCCGATTACAGTGTTATATCCTTGCCTGGATAGTTATATACTTCAGATAACAGTTTTATATTCTTGGTTGGATGGTTATATACCTTAGATTACAGTGTTATATCCTTGCCTGAATGGTTATATAGTTCAGATTACAGTGTTATATCCTTGCCTGGATGGTTATATGCCTCGGATTACAGTGTTATATCATTGCCTGGATGGTTATACAGTTCAGATTATAGTGTTATATCCTTGCCTGGATGGTTATATAATTCAGATTACAGTGTTATATCCTTGCCTGGATGGTTATATAGTTCAGATTACAGTGTTTTATCCTTGCCTGGATGGTTATATAGTTCAGATCACAGTGTTATATCCTAGCCTGGATGGTTATATAATTCAGATTACAGTGTTATATCCTTGCCTGGATGGTTATATAATTCAGATTACAGTGTTATATCCTTGCCTGGATGGTTATACAGTTCAGACAGTGTTATATCATTGCCTGGATGGTTATATGCCTCGGATTACAGTGTTATATCCTTGCCTGGATGGTTATACAGTTCAGATTATAGTGTTATATCCTTGCCTGGATGGTTAAATATTTCAGATTACAGTGTTTTATCCTTGCCTGGATGGTTATATACTTCAGATCACAGTGTTATATCCTAGCCTGGATGGTTATATAATTCAGATTACAGTGTTATATCCTTGCCTGGATGGTTATATAGTTCAGACAGTGTTATATCATTGCCTGGATGGTTATATGCCTTGGATTACAGTGTTACATCCTTGGTTGGATGATTTTATACCTCAGATTACAGTGTTATATCCTTGCCTGGATGGTTATATAGTTCAGATTATAGTGTTATATCCTTGCCTAGATGGTTATACAGTTCAGATTACAGTGTTATATCCTTGCCTGGATGGTTATATAGTTCAGATTACAGTGTTATATCCTTGCCTGGATGGTTATATAGTTCAGATTATAGTGTTATATCCTTGCCTGGATGGTTAAATATTTCAGATTACAGTGTTTTATCCTTGCCTGGATGGTTATATAGTTCAGATTACAGTGTTATATCCTAGCCTGGATGGTTATACAGTTCAGATTACAGTGTTATATCCTTGCCTGGATGGTTATATAGTTCAGATTATAGTGTTATATCCTTGCCTGGATGGTTAAATATTTCAGATTACAGTGTTTTATCCTTGCCTGGATGGTTATATAGTTCAGATTACAGTGTTATATCCTAGCCTGGATGGTTATATAGTTCAGATTACAGTGTTATATCCTTGCCTGGATGGTTATATAGTTCAGATTACAGTGTTATATCCTTGCCTGGATGGTTATATAATTCAGATTAGTGTTATATCTTTGCCTGGATGGTTATATAGTTCAGATTACAGTGTTATATCATTGCCTAGATGGTTATATAGTTCAGATTACAGTGTTATATCCTTGCCTGGATGGTTATATAGTTCAGATTACAGTGTTATATCCTTGCCTGGATGGTTATATAGTTCAGATTACAGTGTTATATCCTTGCCTGGATGGTTATATAGTTCAGATTACAGTGTTATATCCTTGCCTGGATGGTTATATAGTTCAGGTTACAGTGTTATATCCTTGGTTGGATGATTTTATACCTCAGATTATAGTGTTATATCCTTGCTTGGATGGTTATACAGTTCATATTACAGTGTTTTATCATTGCCTGGATGGTTATGTACCTCATATTACAGTGTCATATATCCTGAATTGTATGGTTTTATGTTTCAGATTACAGAGTTAGTTCTATAGTTGTATGGTTATAGATGTCAGATAACAGTGTTTTATCCCTTGTTGGCTAGCTATATTCCTTGGTTGGATAGTTATTTATGTTATATTAATGTTATATGCTTAGTTAAGTAGTTAAACGTCTCTGATTACAGTGTTATATAATTGGTTGGATGGTTATATAGTTCAGATTACAGTGTTATATTTTTGGTTGGAATAGTTATATACTTCAGAGAGTGATTATCTCTTTCTTCCGTTCTTATTCCAACACACACTCTCTCTCTTTCTGTCTCTCTCTCTCTCTCTCTCTCTCTGTCCTGGGTTGGCTTTGGCTTTCTGTCTGATGTCCTCTGCCCAGTGTTTCTGGCTTTTCTCTCGTTCTTTCGCCTCTTTTTCTTGTCACCTGTCTCTTTGCGTCTGTATCACCTTTCTCCCTTGCCATCACTCTCTCGCTCTCTCGCTCTCTCTCTCTCACACACACTCTTTCTCTTTCTCACGCACACCTGTCTCAAGTTTTCTTCAGGATATTCCGAACTCAGGGCTTCACATTTATATTCAGAAATTTCTTCAGAAGTCGGATCTATTCAGTGTGAAAATCAATTCAATCACACAGAGAGAGAGAGAGAGAGAGAGAGAGAGAGGTAGAAAGAGACAGTGAGAGAGAGAGAGAGGTAGAAAGAGAGAGAGTGAGGTGGATGCTGATAGACAGGAAGGTTCTGATTGGGAAATAAAGCCGAGTATTATGGGTGATATTACCGCGGCGATAGCGCCTTCCACACTGTTTATTTATTCTCGCTGTTGCTTTTATCTGCAGATTTCTCCCCTCTGATTTAAATGCTAATGAATTCTGTCAAATGCCGACTTCCTCTTGTTGAAGACTTTGCCTGAGTGTGTGTGTGTGTGTGTGTGTGTGTGTGTGAAAGAGAGAGAGAGAGAGAGAGAGAGAGAGAGAGAGAGAGAGAGAGAGAGAGAGAGTATTAGAGTATTAGCATACTCACTGCAATTATTAGAAAAAATAAATCGAAAATTTATCATGAAACCATAATGGCCTTTATTTCCCCCATACTCAGCACTGTCCCACAGCCAGTGAGAGTGTGTGTGTGTGTGTGTGTGTGTGTGTGTGTACAGTGATTGGGAGTGTGTACATAGTCCACACTGTTGACTGGCCTGTGCCCCATGCTACTGTCTCAGCAGTTCCAGCATCAGTAAACACCAGTCACCCAGTTCCACTGGCAGCCATACATGCCCATGCTATGACACTACCTCCACCATGCTTGACAGATCCTGGGTTTCTTTCACTATATATTTTGGGTCACTTGGAAGTGCTGTCACCTCTCGATCTCAGGGTGAGGTGGACTCGGAAACTGAACAGCTCAACTCTCTACTATCTCCACGGGTTAGCGGACGCACTGGACAGTGCCGATTAGCATCCCGTAGCATAGCATAGCATAGCAGACACAGAAGAATGTAGGCCTATGCTACACAGAATGCATTGAGCTGGCCCTCATTCACGAATCTTAATGAAGCTCACCATGTTCTAGGCTGCTAAGATGAGGTGAGGTAACATTAGCTTGTTAGCACGTTAGCACTAGCCTGTTTAAAGCTGTGTGTAAACACTGAGCACTCACTGGTCAAATTTGAACAAATCTGTGTTCATATGCAAGTCTATGTGCACAAGGGTGAGCGTGTGTGCATCAGCGAGTGCAGGTGTGTGTCCATGTGCGCTGACCAGTGGACACTTACTTCCTCTTCATTGACCTCAGTGTTCTCCAGCGTGCTGCCGGTGGAGCTCCTCAAGCTACCACACACCATTAAACCCCAGATAGATCGCTTCCCCTCTCTCACTGCTAGATCTACCGCCCCACACCCCCGGCCTTGCCCAAATGTATGTGTGTGTGTGTGTGTGTGTGTGTATGATCGCTCCTCAGTGACCTCTGCATCTTCCTCAGCACTGACAAGGTTATTATGGTCTGTCTGCTGCCGGTGCCCCTGAACGATGAAACTTTGGCCGCAGAGGAACGCCAACCCGCGACTTTTCAACAGTGGAGTTCGGGCCAGCGGCTCATCACCTGCTTCCCCGACCCATTTAGCGCCCGCGGCCGTGCCTGAGTTATCGCTCCGCCCAGCGTATCTCGTATGTCTTGTGTAATGGATCCCGCATTACCATCAGTTCCGAACACACTCCACCTGGCCAGGCCTCCAAATAGTCCAAAATTCTTGGGTCGTTATGGACAGGATGCGAAATCTGAAAGGGGTGGAGATTTTACGGCCATTACAACTCCATTAGGGCCTCTACCTGATGGCTGTAAAAGCCTAAGGCTTTAAGAGCTTGAATGGGTTAGAGATGTTCTACTGTCAAAAAAGGGGTGGAGATGGTAAAGCTTCAAGAGCTTCACCAGGGAAAGGTCTGGAAATGCTAAAGCTTCAAGAAGTAAGGCTTCAAGGAACTCCAGGCCTCTTGAATGTCTGGAAGTTTTAAGATCTCCAGCCTCTCCTGCCCACATCTGGAACCATTAGCAACTCCCTTGATGTTTATTTTTTGTAGCTTTAGCATGTCCAGACCTATGGAAATCACATCATAAGGAACCTATAGACCTATGGAAGAAGATTCCTCCAGCCTTCCTTACTTAGTGGATATTCTGCCATCTTGAAATGGAAGTTGTAGCTTTTTCAGTCGACAGCAAGATCCCACCCAGAATGTATGAAGTTCTTGACATTTAACCATCATCTCCATCACTCTAGAAGTTGGTAAGCTGCAGATATCTTAATGTTCTTGAAGCTTCAGGATCTCAAACTTCCAAATTCTGGAAGTTTTAAGATCTTCAGTCTATTAAATGTTTTAGCTTGTGCTACCATATGGAAGAACCAATATCTGGAGGCTTTAGCATCTCCCTCAATGTTTTTTTTTGTAGCTTTAGCATGTCCGGACCTATGGAAATCCAATCATAAGAAACCTATGGACCTATGGAAGAAGATTCCTCCAGCCTTCTTCACTTAGAGGATATCTTGGTGTCTTGAAATGGAAGTTGTAGCTTTTCCAGTTGACAGCAAGATCCCACTCAGAATTTTTTAAGTTCTTGACATTTAACCACCATCTCCATCACTCTAGAAGTTGGTAAGCTGCAGATATCTTGCTGTTCTTGAAGCTTTAGCATCTCCAACGTTTTTAAATTCTGGAAGTTTTAGGATCTTCAGCCTATTGAATGTTTTAGCTTGTGCTACCATATGGAAAAACTCACATCTAGAAGCTTTAGCATCTCCCTCAATGTTTTTTTTTTTTGTAGCTTTAGCATGTCCAGACCTATGGAAATCCAATTATAAGAAACCTATAGATCTATGGAAGAAGATTCCTCCATCCTTCTTCACTTAGGGGATATCCTGGCGTCTTGAAATGGTAATTGTAGCTATCAGTCGACAGCAAGAGCTCACCTACAAGTTCTTGACATTTAACCACCATCTCCATCACTCTAGAAGTTGGTAAACTGCAGATATCTTGCTGTTCTTGAAGCTTCAGCATCTTCAACTTTTTAAAATTCTGGAAGTTTTAGGATAGCTTGTGCTACCACATGGAAAACCCCACATCTTAAACCTTTGGCATTTCTTATGAACCTATGGATCTATGGAAGAAATCTCCAGCCTTCATCATTTAGCAACAGCAGGGGCCCACCTGAAGTTCTCCAGGCTTAGGCAAATCCAACCATCAACCCTCCTGAGGTTCTTCAGTTCTGAGCTTTAGTATCTCTGGTCCTTCTCTTTCGATGCGATCGAAGCTTTAGCATCTCCAGCCTTTTTTCTTTTTCTGCAAATCACAGGACTAACTAAACACCATCCCACCACGTCTCCATCCACCTGGCCCTCTGTTCTTTTCCGAGGTAAGAAGCCTGAGAAATTCTGGATCTGAGGACTTTTTGAAATTGGGGAGGCCAAGGCATCCTGCACTGAACTGCACAACTGTTCTCCAGTTGCTGCTGCTGTTGTTGTTGTTTCGGGAGCTGCGCTGGTTGCTGAGTTGGTAGCGGAGCTCAGCAGGAGCGATCAGAGGAGTCAAAGCAGTGGGGCTGTGTTCCAACCCGGATTTATTCCCTCCTCGCTCGCTTCCTTCCCTGCCTCCCTCGTTTCCCTGTCCGCTGCTTCTCCTCGGGGAGGCCAGACGTTCGGAGGAGCGATAACACAGCTGTGATAAATGTAATAATGATAATAATAATGCAGGGCGAAGTGTGACGACTGGGGACGTATGCTGTCCACACACACGTGCGCGGTACTTAGACCCCAACGACCAACCAACACGTGCTTACATGCACACACACACACACACACATAGCGCCTCCCCTCCCGCTTCACTAATCTCTCTGAATGTGACCCTGCAGTCGCTGATAAGAGGTCCGGCTGCAGCTTGGAGGGTTCACAGGGTTTCCAGTCTGGCTGATGTTGTGCTGCGCTCACTTCCACGACCTACGAGCATCGGAAACAGACATGACTGACCCTCGGTCACCAAAATAAATAACAACTAGCGCATAGGTTAAGACCTCACATCTCCCTGTGAAGTGTTGGGGGTCATTGTTGTGTTGGAACACCCAGCTGAGGCCAGGGTTTAACCGCATGATGCATGCTTCCACCACCATGCTTAACAGTTGCTAGAGTGCATCATGCTCTGGGACTGTTTTGCAGCCAGTGGAAGAATTGGTACATTGCACTGGACCAACTGTTAAGCATGGTGGTGGTGGTGGTAGCATCATGCTCT